>NC_056725.1:1447597117-1447737117 GCF_019279795.1 Protopterus annectens | reverse complement strand
TGAAATTTGACCTTACATACCTTCAAACTCTTCCCTCCTCCTACACTCTCAGACAAAATTAAAACAAGACACTTTCCCCAAATTAACCCCCTTACCTCCCTTAGGCTGCATATTGTAAACTTATTGCTATCAGGTGATATACATCCAAACCCTGGACCTAACCATAGTTACTCTCTCCCTGCTTGCCCTACACATCTCCAAAACCCCACACCTAATATGTCTTCCCATTTACCCTAATCTACTCCACCAAAAATATTTTATTACTATCCATGAACATTCAGAGTATCATTAACAAAGTCTCTATCTTCCATGTGTGGCTGTCCACATGTACCTCTGATATGTTGTGCCTCTCAGAAACCTGTCTCAAGCCTCATATATCTACCATTAAAATACTTCCACCAGGCTATAACATACTTTGCCAAGATCATCTTAAAAAGAAAGGTGGAGGTGTTGCTATTCTGTACTCCAACCAACTTACTCTATGTCTTCTCTCAGTTACTGCTTCAGACTTTCACCCAGCCAAAATTCTCATAGCTTACTGTGTAATAAACACCCATAAAAGCTAGCTGTTGTATCTATCTACATCCCCCCAGTGAATAATATCCCCATCCTAGAACACTTTCTTTCTTTGATCTCTCAAAACATCTCCCATGAAACCATTATTATGAGTGATGTAAACATTGATTGGAATGCCCTCAATATTGATTCCCCAAACTCCTCCATAAATCTCTCTGGCTTTCACCAGCTAATGCAAACCCAACACAGATTAACACACTCACCAACTTAGGTTCCACTCTTGACTGGATCCTCACATCCAGTCCCAATCTTTATCAATACCCTTCTACCTTGCCAGACACCCTTAGTGATCACCATCCCACCTTCATCACAAGACATTCTCCCCAACTACATAAACACCAACTTTACACAGACTGTTGAAAATTCTCCAGCATTAACCCTTATACTTTCAACCATCTGGTCTCTTTTATCAACTGGTCCTTCCTCTTCCATCTTCTCCTTGATGAAGCAGTCCAATCTTTTAACAACATCTTCCTTGAAACACTCAACTCCCTGGCCTGCACTAGGAAACTAAGGATCAAAGCCCATTTTTCACCCTGGCTAACACAAGCCACCAGGACACTTATGAATAAGAGAGATAGTGTATGGAAAAAATGGAAAAAAATTCAAATCCTCCACCAATCTTCAAACCTACAGACAGCTCCGCAACTTAACCAAAAAAAGGTTACCCTTGATAAACAAAACTTTTTCCAAAAAACACTTAATAACCCTCACTCAAATCCCCCAAAATTATGGCAATCTGTAATTAAGCTATTGCATCCTGGAAGTCCATCTTCCCCCAACCTCTGCCCTAACAGCTCTTCCACAGACACTGCTAATTTCCTTAATTCCTTCTTCATTGACTCCATCCACACCCTGACCAAAAGTGACAATATCTGTCACCCTGCATCCCGTACTTTCACCTTCTTCACCATCTTTTCTCTCAAACCTGTCTCTACTATGTACATCATGTCCCTTCTCTCTAAACTTAAAATTTGTTCCCCATCAGTTGATAATCTATTTCAACAATGCCTAAAAATAGCTGCCAACTCTATTGCTTTCCACATTTCCATACTAATTAATAGATCCATTCAGGAAAACACTGTGCCTAATATCTGGAAAAAAATTCTATGTCATACCCCCTCACAAAAGGGGCAACGCAACTGATCCCTCAAATTTCAGACCGGTTGCTATCCTATCCCCTCTGCCAAAAATGTTGGAAAAATGCATCCACAAATAACCCCTTGATTACCTCTTTCAAGAAAACCTCACCCACTCCCAGTATGGCTTTCACCCAAAACATAGTACTGCAACTGCTATTATATCCTTCATAAATACCATTGCTAAATCCTGTGATAATAATGAATTAGTCTACTGCTTGTTTCTCAACCTCTCCAAACATTCAAAACCATTTCCCACAGAATACTCCTATCCAAACTAGCTTCACTAAACCTTTCTAAATCTACTCTATCTTGGTGCTCCAGCTACCTGTCAAACCTATTCCAGGCTGTTAAATGGCAGTCTAGCTCATCTCCCTTCTTACCTGTTCAAACCGGGTTCCCCCAAGGCTCCATCCTTGGACCCCTACTTTTCAATATCTTTATTAATGACCTTCATTTTTCTTGCCCAGTGTCTATTATTCAATATGCTGATGATTCCACAATCATCTCCTCATATAATGACATTACCTTCATACCCTCACCCAAGACTCCCTCCACTCTGTCGAAAGGTGGCTTGCTTCTAACCAACTGTTACTAAACCCTAAGAAAACTTAACTTCTTCTATTCCTCCCTTCTACTCTCCAACACTATAAAACTACCTTTCCTGTCTCATCCTTGAATAACATACCTGTCTCTACTGAGTCTCACACAAAACTCCTTGGCATTACTATCGGCAACCACCTGAACTTTGATCTCCACACTCAACAATGCAGTAAAAAGACTCAGCAAATACTTGGACTCCTATACAGACATAAAAAAATTCCTCACCCATTCCTCTGTTTTCCCCTGTATGCATCAGCAATATATGTAACTATTTTGGAGCTTTTCTCCTTGGGTCTCTGCTGAAAAAGGGTCTCTACCCAGTCAGACTAACCCAGTTAACAAATATAAAATAAAAATAAATAAATAAATAAATGTATCATGCATTATATTGTATTAATGGAGTCTTTCTCCCTGCGCCTCTGCTGAAAGCTGTTCTACACCCAGTTGGACTTCTCTGGTAAAAAAAAAAAATGAAATAAACACTTTATTTTTTATGTATTTATTTTACATTTGTTTATTGGGAAAGTCCGACTGGGTATGGATCCAATTTTCGGCGGAGGCTCAGGGAGAAAAGCTCCACAAAGATTAGTACAGCAAATAACAGTAAATACGATACACGTGTTAAAAAACTACAGTACAGAGTCAAAAGTTAATAAAGTACAGTTTCAAGGCCAGGAGAGGAGCAAAAAGTAAATATACTAGATGGAGCACAGTATGTTACAATAAACAATACAGTTGAAAGGACATTTTGTTCAGTCATTTGGTTACATTGATCAGTGGCTACTATAGTAAACACACATTGATTAAAAGTATATAAAGGAGTTGTTGCAAGCTTTCATAGCAGGTTAAGGTATGATATGATTAAATTAAATGAAGCTACCCAGGGTCAGAACAATTACATAACCAAGAGCTATGTAAATGGGACTGGAGCAGTTTTTGAAATCATTTTTGTTTTCAGTGTTCCTAATATCTATGGGGATATTCCATGCTTTTGCAACAGAAATGGAAAACAAGGAGTCCCCAGAGCTATTGTTGCTTTTGGCTATGTCAGCCAGTGCTTTATTGGTAGATCTTAATAGGCATTTGTTAGAGTAGATATTAAGTAGACCTTGAAGTGCCGGAACTCTATCGAGATAATATACATTTTGGTGGGCTATTGCAAGCTGGTTATATGTGAGCAGGTTGGGTAATTCTATCCAGGATAGTTGCTTGATTGCTATGCAGTGATGTGTCCTGAAGGGTGAGACAGTAGCAAATTTAGCCATTTTATTGTAGCAGGTGTTTATTTTGTTAAAGTCTGCTTTATTTAGGCTGATGACTATGGGGGAGGCATAGAGGAATATGGATAGTAGGTGGGTTCTTGTAGTGGTGGCTTTACTGTCATTGGTGAGGTACTTTTTGCATCTATATAGCGTTCTGAACTTTTTATGGACTTTCTTTTTTGGCTGCACAATATGCATACCGAATTTCATGTTGTGCTCTATAATAACCCCCAGACATTTGGTGTGTTAGGCAGGTGTGATAGGAGTGTTATTGGCTGAGAATATTGTGAATTTTAGTTTGGGGTCAAAGGCTTTAGTGAGATAGAATAGCATTAGCTGTGTTTTATTGGGGTTAAGTATTAGTTGAAAGTTGGCTAACCAGGTTTTAACTGCGGTAAAGGACTCGTGTCGATTTCTGGAGTTGAGAGAGTGATGGGGAGGAGCAGATTAGAGTGGAGTCATTGGTGTATTGGACAAGAGTCATGTGCTGGGTAGCTTTGTGGAGTTGGTTGGTGAATATGTTGAAAAGAAGAGGTGCAAGAATGGATCCTTGGGAAACCCCTAGGGTGACAGATAGGAGGGGAGATAAGGAGTTTTCCCATTTTACTGCTTGTTGGCAGTTAGTTAGATAGTCTTGAAACCACACAAGTGTGGAGTGGCTGAGATTAAGATCGGCGGGTGCAGAAAGGAGTTTGCGATGGGAGACAGTATTGGTGGCCTTGGAGAAATCTAGGAATACAGTGGATACTAGGTTACCATTGATTCGGTGTTGGTTTACTGTGTTGGTAAAGCTAATAAGAGCTTTGGTAGTACTGTGACTGGGATGGAATCCATGTTGGGTGTAGGTAAGCAGTTTATTAGTGTGGATTTTAGATAAGGGAGATAGAATGGCAATTGGACGGTAATTAGATAGTTCCACAGAGTTACCTCCTTTGTGGAGTGGTGTTATATGCAAAATTTTCCACAGAGAAGGAATGCATTGTTCTGCTAAAGAGTGGTTAATGAACATGGAGACTGGGTAAGAGATGGCTTTGGCTGCAATCTTTAGATATTCTGCAGGTAATTTGTCGGCAGCCAGGTTTGTGGGTTTAAGCCTATTTAGGTATTTATATATTGTGCTAGTTGAGACAGGCTGTAAGGAGAAGAGGTTTTGGTCTGCTGGCATGAAAGGTTTGGATGTGAAGTATGAGAACTTCTATTGGAGTGGGCTGGGATGGATTTGGTGAAGTGTTTATTGAATTGGGTGGCAGTATTATTGGTGGTGGTGTCAATGTGTGGGGGTGGAGTACTGGTCTTTCCTGACTGTAGGATTTTATTAATGGCAGCCCAGACTTTTTGTGGGTTATTTTTGTTTTTGGTTTGAATGCCTAAATAAACAAACAGGCAAAGGGCATTCACCAGACTAGAACTAATTCAATTTATTGTAAGCGCTTTCGAATGTAAAAATTCACAAACTTTCTCAGACAAACACAGTTGTTAACTGACTTAGTTAAAATGACCCTCCACATCAATGACATCATATCATGTAAAACATTTAAAAATATATTGTCCATTAAATGACAATGTAATCACAAGAACATATGTCATTCTACATAAAGTTAATTTCACCTTTAACAAAACTTAATTAATTACATTAATTAACATATAAAAGCATATAAATATATACAAGTATATTAAAACATATAACAATATTAAAACTAGTACACAATTGGTCATTTAACGTCTATTTAAGGCCTTAAGCTTCAAAATACATTTAATGGAACTGTATTCATTTAAACCGGGATAGGTGTAAGCATTAGTTAATACTTGCCCCCATAATTCTCTAAGTTCTAACTCCACAGACACTGGCCCACCTCTAATATTAGTGTGTATTTGTTCGATAACAAGAAACAAAAATGAATGCTCAGGACATTCAATAATATGTTTTGCTAAAGTGTTCTTTCCTATTAATGCTATAGAAATGCTCATATATTCTCTTTCTAAAGTGCCTATCAGTTTTACCAATATAGAACTGGGGGCAATTTTGACACTGGGCTAAATATACCACACCAGTGGCATTACAATTATATTTACCCTTAACTCTATATTCATTTCTACCTATGGAAAAACTATTAGTCACTTTAATATGTTTACACATTCTACAAGCTCCACATTTGTACATGCCTCCATCCTTTTGTAAAGGGGACTATACAGTCTCAACCAAATTTTTAAGGTTCCGTCCCCTTTTATAAACAAGTTGAGGCATATCTGGCATCTTATTTCTGATAAAGGTGTCCTCTTTCAACACCATCCAGTTCTTGTATAGAATACCCCACACAATTTCAGCCTCAATACAAAAAGATGTAATAAAATAGAAAGAGGCATGTGTTTTAATATACATGCATATATTTATATGCTTTTATATGTTAATTAATGTAATTAATGCAATTAATTAAATTTTGTTAAAGTAAAATGAACTTTATGTAGAATGAAATATGTTCTTGTGATTACATTGTGATTTAATGGACAGTCCCCCGGATTTACTAATCTTCTTGTGTAAGACTAGATTAGCCTTACACGGAAGTGCCAGTCTAAGAGTATGACGGCAGCTCACCATGCATATTAATGAGGGCACGTTGCCTCAACTCTAAAGCTTACATGGAGAGTGAACGAGTGTAGGGGGCATGTTGGAGTGCCGAGCAGTCATAAATTCTACGCCCCTGCAATGAAGAAACGCCACAATTTCGAGTTACATGAGCGAGTCTGCTCACATGTGCACAATGTAACACTACACTCCACCATATGTTAAACAACTGACAAAATTAAAAATAAAAAGATTTTTTTATTTTTTTTTTTATTTCATCCGATATAGCTGCCAGTATTTGCGTGGGTTTGTGCGGGTTTGCCCATTGCTTAGCTGCAGTTAGCAGCTTAGACACCAGAAGAGGATAATAAGAAAAATATATGCAAATTAAGCAAAATAGCAATAGCATAGTGGTTAGAGCCTTTGCACAAAGAGGAGACATTACCGGTTTGAGTCCCACTACTGCAAGTTCCATTTTCTGTTGGAAATCTGTATAAAAAAATATTTCCTGACACTTTTTATGTATAAGTTTTGTAAACAGCATTGAAATGTTAAATGTAGTAGTGAACGGATTTTATATATGTATATATATATATATATATATATATATATATATATATATATATATATGAAGGTGAAATGGTTATGCATTCTGAGGCATGAGTACCCTATTTTAAGCAGTATAAAGTACTGCTAAGCACATTTTACCAGTACTGAGCATATTTAAATCCAATTGCGCGTAGTTGCGCACCGCGTTAACCAGCGCAATGTCTTTGAGCGTAGCTGTGCACCTCACTAACAAGTGCAATCACAATGTATTTGCACATAGCTGTGCACCACGCTAACCATCGCAATATCGGGCAATGTCGAGCAACGTTGAGCAAAGTCGGGCAAAATTGAGCAAAGTCTGTTAAACACGCTCACACCTCTTTTACTGTACCTTAACCAGTCAGGTCTGCCCAGTAGGAAAATAAAAAGCAGTAACAGGGCTTGAACTCAGGATACTGTGCACTATAGTCACAGTACTTAACTACTAAGCCATGACAGCATTTCATAAGCATGCACTTTCAACAGACACATATCTATCAAAGGAATTTTAAACATTGCCAACATCAGCTAACCAGGCGTGCCTACAGCTGAGTTTTCCAAAAGTGACCAAACACAAATAAGTGCAGGAAATGAGGCACATTTAAGCTCCACAGGTGGGAATACATGCTATAACTGGTTGCAGCTTCCGTCTGCAGTCAGCATGGCTGGTGTTGGAGAAGGCACTCAATTTAGAGTGCAAAGCTGGGGCATTGAGGAGTCCAAAGTAATGGTGTGGCTCCTTGTCCACAATTATGAGGAAAGACTCCTGCAAGGCCAGTACCAGGGTACCCAATATAAAACAGAGGCCTGGAACAGTCTTGCCTGTGATCTCACCAGTGCCACTGGTGTTCCTTGGACTGTTGAGCAGGTCAGGCACCATTATTCTGACCTGAAGCGATGTAGGGAGGATCAACTGGACCAGTGGATCCAGGAATCCTGTGCGATGCCTAATGCCCCAGTACTGAGTAAGTAGCCATTGTATTAAGTAGTTAAGAATTGCTATGCTTGCCTATACTATGGATAGGTATGTCTCAATATCACTGCATTTACTTCACAGCTGCAGGTGTCTGGGCTATGAACTAGAAAGCCCATGAAGATAGGCTGCAAAGGCTGCATCATCAGGCAGGTTAGTAATTATTCTGCATGTACTGTTATATAAAATAAATGAGAGAGCCTTCAAAAAGTGTTTTAACCCAATAAATAAAGGTGTAATAATCATTTAATAAATGTATAATTCCTGGAGTGCATCTGTGTCATTTTCTTTGATATGTTCTTGTACTGTTACATTCTACAAATAGTAGTGTTGTATTAAGCAGTATCAACCCACACTTGGGTAGGCCCATATAACGTGGATGAAGGGAGTGCCAGTAGCTTTTATGCGTATTTACAGCCCTCAACTGTTGGTTCATGCCCAGCATGTACAAGTTAATCTGGCACATGAGTAGCTTGGTGTTGTGTTCCCCAGAAATGTCAGGGTGCTGCCAGAAATGTAGGGAGCTGTTAACATATAACTGATACTTTCCCTGAACATATCTAGATAATTATATGAAAGTAGATCTGTCAGTGTACCATCTTAGCAGTAGTGTGTGTGAGCAACTCTCAAAATATGCTGCAGTAACATCTGCATCTTGGACAGTTTGTATGTAAGATACAGCTCATGTATATAATGATCTAGCAAAATCCAGTTGCACAATATAAGGACATTGGGTAGTGTAATAATACATGTAAGGGACATATAACTGCAGTTAATAGGAATGTAGTGAAAGCTAGAAGGATATATAAGTTGTTAATTGAGCTATATTTTTCCACCCTACTGTATGTGCATAAAAATGCAATTCCACACCTCAATCGGTATGTCTAATCTCAAAACATTTGTTGGGACATATGTCCTATTGGTTTATAAATATTTGCATTTATTTCTATGCATGTGCCCTGTTAAAATACCACAATATTGGTGGCCTGTTGCCATCAATTAAACCTGCATGTTGTTGTAATGTCCACTATTGTTCTATATATGCATGTGTTATGCTTGCTTTTCAACTGTTGAAAATCTGGTGTGTTGGGTTAATGGGAATATGTCTGCATGCTGTTATAACTAATTAGGAATGCTGTTGACTGTTAATAACCCATATCTTTATTAAACTCTACAAAACATAGTTGATATGGGAAGGCTGGTCCCAGCGGACCCAACTGTCCCACCTCAGCTAGCCATGGCACCTGGCACCAGCAGATCTACTGTCCAGCCTGGGACCTCCTCCTCCTCCATTGGCCCTGTGCCACCTTCGGGTGGAAGTGCTGCAGAGAATGGGGCTCGGCCGGTCAGCTTCGAATGGTCTGAGCTGTGGTGCATAGAGAGATTGAACATTCTGTTGCAGAACCTCTATACCAGCTTGAGACCCGAGTGGTGCAACTCCTGGGTCAGCCTACCCCTCCTACACAGCTGCCAGCACAGTCACCCTCTGGGCTGTGAAGGTGCAGTGGTGACTGCCCATGAGTGAGGACCTCAGTCCCACTGTTTCCATCTGGGGGCTCATGGGCTTGCGATTTTCAAACATCCCTCCCCGTCAAAGGCGTTCACCCACCATATGTGTCATATACCACCCCTGTATGCATCTTGTTTGTCTTGTCTGTTTACCTTCCCAACCTACCTCCCCAAATATACTTACTTCCCCTACCCCACATTCCACTGTCACCTGAAAAAAAAAGGGCAATCTGCTCCCAAAAAAAAATGATGCCCCATACATAGCTGCCCATTTTGCACACATGTCCACTGGACACATGAAATGTTATTTAATTGGTACTTTGTTGTTCTCACCCCTCTCTCAGGAGTTGACGGTTTCATATCTACCTCCAAATTTATTGCATATGCACAGCTGTTGCTGTTAAGAAATGGGCAGCTATGGACCTTCCCTACACCCGTCCTGCACATCCCGAGCTATTTTCCATACTGTCTTTCCCTCTTTGTGCCCCTTTTTCACCACTTTCCTATCTCCCCATTTTTCTTTTCTTTCAAAGAAATGAGCGCGGGTGTTAGCGGGAGTAAGCACTATTAAACAGTAGTTACCGAGTTTGCGCGAGTTTGCGCTTGGCTAAGCAATGGGCAGCAATGCACAAACCCGCGCAAACCAACTTACAACTGCTTAAAAGTGCCTTAGTCACTTTGTATGTGAGGGATCATGTTCTGCTCAGGAGCAAAATAAAACACCTCAGTAAGTCTCGAACCCTGGCCCTTGCACACACTACACAACATGAAGTACCACTAAGCCACAATAAATATACATCAAGTTGGTGCTTAAATAAATATATCATACATTAGAATGAGTGAATATAAAGGAAAAAATAGGAATACCATACCACACAACCTGTTCTGTGGATGTTGACCAACAGTTTTTGTGGGATTACATTATATGACTGTGATAAGAGAATCAGCCATTCTAGCAGGAAATAATGTTACACCATCACTTTACAACCCCACACAGTATCACACCAAGACAAACACTGGCATATCTGTTTAGGGCAGAGGCAATACCTCCCAACTGTCCCTAATTTTTAGGGATGTCCCTAATTTTGACACAAAGTTTAGCTCTGTCCCTCTGAATCCCTCCGAAAACTTCTGACTTTGGCCAGAAAGGTGGTGAATTACACTTAATGAATAATGATAATAATTAAGAGTTAACTTGACAATGAGAGAAATAGTGGCTTCTGTCTGCCTACCCATTCGGTAAACAGCTCGATTCCCAATGGACAACGTTTGTCCCATTTTCAAGTATCAAACAGCAGTGAAAATATGAACAATGCAACTAGAAGTGGCACTATAACATCTGATCATGGCTTGAATCAAAATGACAGTCAAGGACAACTACAAAATACATTAAACATGTTACCTGTCTTTGGCGAATATTTAAAAACCCCAACCTTTTTTGGTGGTGACCAAGATAACAATTTACACTCTCCAAGCTCTCCAGTCAAGAACAATTCTAACATAATAGCGAACTTGAATGACTTTGACAAGAAGCTATTAAAATACCGGAAACTACAGTTGGAAATTAGTTATCTGCAACAATGCATCAATAAAAGGGTAGTACCTAAGGGTCTCTGTCAGTGGAGGTATCCTTTCGGACTTATTCCAAAATCTAGTTTCCATCTAGAGCTTATTAGCTTATTCGACAGACAAGGCATGGAATTCCTAGGTATCCTCATAAAACATTATGACATACAAGTAGCTACTCTTAAAGGCGAACTAGAAATCCTGGAGAAAAACATTACATCAGATACAGAATTCCCCAGGTATAAATTCGATTATGGTTGAATTTTTTCATCTATTGATGTGGTTATTAAGAGAAGCATTGAGGTGAAAACTAAAAAAATGAATAGGGATATCTATGCCTACGAAAAAGGCAATGCTTATCCTTTACCTCCACAAGTATCTAATTTCATTGGCACTGATGAGGTTAACCATGATTCACGCCCCTTTGATAATGTTTGCAAGGACGAAGGCTCGGACAATAACATCCAACCTCCACAGGTTAGGCGGAGTGAGAGAATTAAAAATGGCGATGGTCCACGGCAAACACCAGGGTTCACATCAAATAATATGAACAGACAGGGTTTTCAGGGTGCTCGCTAGAAAGCTACTCTGGCACAACAGAATTCCAACCATCAGGGGCAGCAATGGAAGAAGTAGAATCGCCGAAGGAGGTAGCCCATGGCTCGCTTGCTAGCCCTTTGATTACAATGAGCTCCCAATGTGACTTTAAAATTTTTAACTATACCAATTTTCAGTTGGATATGTGTTTTGTTATTTTTTTATCTAGGGGGCTTTCTTTTGTGCCCGACAAAAGGGCAGATTTCGCAAAAGCCATTTTGGATTTGAAAATTTTCAATCAGAAACTTAATTTAACAGTGTTAATGGGCAATACACCTTGCTTAACACATGATTTGAAAGTTTCAAGTTTGTTCAACCCACCATCTACACTCTACTATAGCACTATTCAAACGCATTTGTGAAATGGATTTGAAAGATGGTATAAGCAGTAACATTTCTAAGAAAACTACTAGTAATATAACTCCAGATGAGCTGGACTTTTTGGTGTCCCTGAAGTTACACAGAATTCGGGTAATGAAACCCGATAAGGGAGGGGGGAGGCTTATATTTATGCATGAGCATGATTATATAAAAAAGATGCATGGTGTTTTGGAAGATGACTGTTATGAGTTAATTAGTATTAATGAAATTAACATTGCATATAAGCATATTTCTAACCATATTAACGATCTGTTTTTGGAAGGTAGTATCAATTTGGATACACTTCACTACTTAACCATGGCAGCACCAAAGACACCGGTCATTTTTGGGTGTCCTAAAGTACACAAGAAAGTCTCTGATCCACCCTTTAGACCTATAATTGATGGACGAGGCTCTATTGTATATGTTTGTGCCAAATATGTTGACAGAAAACTAAAACCAATCATAAAAGGGAAAGAGCATATTTGCCCAGATTCATGGGGATTTTTAGAAGGCATAAATAAATTAGAATTTAATGCCAACTACAATTTTTTACCAGTTGATATAAAAGATTTATACACTGTTATCCCACAAGATCAAGGCATAGATTGGGTTAGGCATCTATTGTATGCCAAAGGCATGGATAATGATGAAATACATGTCTTGGAAATACTCTTATAACTAGTTCTCCACAACAATTTCATGTTATTTGATGGTCAAGCAAATAAACAAACTACAGGTGTTGCCTTGGGTGCACCCTGTGGTAGTAGCTTCGCCAATTGTGTTTTAACATATTGGGAACATGAATTTCTATTTAACAATGATTTGTTCCAACAACATGCTGCCTGGTATACTAGATACCAGGGCGACATGATTTTCATTTGGAAAGGCGATGATACCACAGTTCAAATTTTTATAGAAGAGATTAAATGTTTCACTAACTTTTTGGATTTCACCTTTCGATTTGAAACAAAAGCTATCAACTATCTGGATGTGTACATATCAAAAGATAGAGCCCATAACAGATTTAGAACAACTATATATATAGGAAACCCACATATTCCAATACTTTATTGCATTTTTCTAGCAGCCACCCCTTCCATCAAAAGAAGGTGGTTATGAAAGGCCAATTGGTCAGGGCATCAAGGATGATTCCTTTCGAGGATGATTTCCAAGTAGAATGTGGTTTACTTAGATCCATGTTCAGCAGTAGAGGTTATCCACCCAGACTATTTGATAAAATAAGGCAAGAAGTGGTTAACAAGAGAAACATGGGACATTTTATACCTATCCTGTTTAATGGATACCATGATTTTTTTCATGAGTCGGATGGTGATAGAAATTGTTATGCACAAACAATTTCCCATACTAAAGGCATATTAGACATGGGTGGTCCCACACTTATCACAACTTTTTCAAAGGATGCAAAAATTGTTTCAAATATTATCTATAAGAATTGGGCACTGCTGGCATACAGTATACGTATCATATAAGTAAAGGTACCACCACAAATGCTTTGGCTAGGCACACATTGCAACATCCCACTCACAAATTTTTGTTTGCCATTGTGCACCAGGAACTATATAACAAAAGAGGAGGGCCATGGGCATTAAGGTTAGAAGAAAAGGAATTGTTGCCACAAATTAGAACTTTTGCACACACACACCCTGGCCTTAATGAATATGCTTCCATTAAATGCATTTTGAAACTTAAACAGCTAGATAGGTAGAGTGTGTGTGTGTGTGGTGGTGGTGGTTGGGGGGGGGGGTTAACACAAAAAACATAGCCCCAGGTATTTCATTTATTTAATTATACCACAGATGTTTATATATATATATATATATATATATATATATATATATATATATATATATATATATATATATATATTTCTAGTTAATACATTTGCATTTTATATTAATTCAAGTCACTAATTTAGTGTCTAGGTATTTAGTAATAAAATCATGAATTATATATGGAAATACAAAGTAAATAGTTTTCCATAGGAGGAAAGGAATTGAGTTGTTTATTTAATTATTCAATTTTTTTTTATATAATGCCTTTATTGTTTTATTTATTAATTGTATAAGTATATAAGTCATTGACTGCTTGTGTAACTTTGTCTGAAGAAGTTTGGATACTAGTCCTTACAAAAGTGCTTAAGGAATAAAGTTTTTGAAAAGGAGAACATCTGCAAGTTTTGCTGTCTTTTTGTGTACAATAATTAAGAGTTAGACACTTCTTTTACTTCAGAAAAGGTGTATTAATTCATATGCTCTGATTTTCTCAATGTCTCAACTTAATGGCACTAATATTTTAAAGGTGTCCCTGATTGTCCCTGACTTTTTCTTGACTTTTCCTTGAGTATGTTCAAATATGTACCTGATTGGTTGAGAGGTCTGGCAGAGGCAGAAACACAGAGGCATATCAGCCGTTCTACTGTTACACACTGTGCAAATAGCTTTGGAAGGAGTTTTGGAAGCATATCCTTACGTAGGAATACAACACTGAAATACAAATGGATGTTGCCATGTACTGGTAGCAACCAACTGTAAGAATGCCATTGCTCTATTGCTGAAAAGACCTGTGTGGTACACAGACAAAAAATAACAGGCTATTCTATGGCTATCATGTGGATAGGCCCACAGTTGGGAGTTACGCAGAGATAGACTACTTGCCTTGATAAACTAACATGTACACAGCAACCCTGTAAGCCCAGCAAGATAAAATCCACACAACAGTACTTACACTCTCTGTACGTCTGCAACCCTACCCAAATGTACAATATACCTGTCTGTGCAGGGTCTACTAAGGATGTAGGTAAGCATTCTCACAGTACTGAAATGTGTCCATTTTTTTCTGAGCAGCTTGTGCTAATGTCAACACTAAAAAAGCACAAACTGTTTAGAACTGAGTAAATGAATATTCACAGTATAGCAGTTCACAAACAATTCTTATGCCAAAGGAATACATCTCAATAACTAGCTTTGTATGGCAGTTAATTGTAACAGTTGAAAAGAAAGTACATCTTTCCATGTATCTTGGGGTAGCATTTTGAGGGGTGAGTACATTTATACACTGACAAGTGGGTACTGGAAGCAGCAACATTAGGTCTGAGTACAAAATGTAAATCTCTGGCTACACCCCTGGCTTTTGATATAAGAACTATACTAACCTTCTGTCTGCAGTGTTGGTGCTGTGGTAGCGTTGTCGCCTCACAATAAGATGCTGACTGGTTCGACTCTCAGCTAGAGCGTCTTCTGCGTGGAGACATGCGTGAATGGGCGTACCTTCGTTGAAGGTTGTGCGTTAGGGCTGGCAACTCAACATGTAAAAATCAACTGCCAATCATTAGCGGACCGGAGTTCCACTGTGGCGACCCCTAACCAGGAAAAGCTGAAAGACACAACAACAACCAACCTTCTGTCTTAAACAATGATGTCCACAGCAAACAAGGATAATCTCCATCTTGGAAAGCTGAAAAAGCCACATCTACATGAGTCAGCAATTTATAGTACTGAATTGCTATGACAGTGATTACTGCAATTACTACACAGCAGGCAGCAAGCAATTAGCAAATGGTGGCCACTAATTGGTGCAGAGGCCATCACATGCTCATGTGCAAATTCCTACAAAAGCAGGCTGCAATCTCTGCCAACAAACTCAATCACTCTATTGCAGAGACTGACAGAGAGAGAGAGAGAGAGAGACAGAGAAAGAGGCAGAGAAAGAGGCAGAGAAAGAGACAGAGAAAAGGAAAAAAAGTAATATTACCAAATCATACAAAGGAAAGGTATGTGACACATATGTATTTACTGGCATGTAGTAGATGTTATTGAAGAATAGTCAACATAATGTGAACCATTCATATGTGGCAGCAGTACTTCTTTATGCACAGATGTTCTGCTTAACTACTGCTATGGACAATACTGTGTGTACCTGTGGGCAGTGGGACATACCTGTGAAATGTGCAGCTCAGCATTAAATGTCAAAGATCTGATCCATGTTATCTGTGTTCTGTACAGTAGTGTGGCCAATGGCTGTTGGGGGGATTAGCGCTGACATTATATAAACATGGATGTGACAGAACAACACATGCATGATAGTCATATTAAAGTGTAGCTTAGCATTGGCAACTCCTGTAGCAGTCTAGTATGCTTATCTAGCATCTGTTGCCATATATACCCCCCCTAATGTTTGTGTGTGCTCATATGTGACACCTGTTTGTGTTGCAGCAAGGAAAAACAGTTCAGCTGTGAGGTCCAGGGACTTACAACAGTGGGGACCTTGTGTGTGTATGCCACACACATACGGAGAAATATATATATGTGTCATATATATTCACATCTGTATATGTGCATAGAGTAGGGGACATATTGCAACTGTTGGTGAAGGGGGAAGATATATATGTTGGTGAAGGTTAGTATGCGCATATTTGTATGTAGGTTTTGGTGTGTGATAAACAAGACAGCATACAGTGCTGGTATATGACATGTGGTGGTTAAACACTGTGGGTGGTTTGTTCAGTTTGCAATGTTGAAGCCAGTAAGACCTGCTAAAGCTACCTGGGCTGTGAACGCCTTCAATGCATTTATCCCAAGACATTGATATTCTCACTATGAAAGGCGAATGTATATGTGCCTACGTATATATGTATATGTAGACCAATGGATGTGTACATGTATATATACATACATATATATATATATATATATATATATATATATATATATATATATATATATATAGTTATATATACTCATACACACCTACATCTACTTGTTGCAATAGATTCTCTGTACTGTTGACTGACTCTGATGGTCAATATGTTTGTGAATACGTCAAAGATAAGTATCTGTGGGATAGCTTAGTGGGAAACTGTTTATGCCATGGTATTATGTGTCCTTGCTTTGATCCTAGCAAAAGCTGTGTATTCTGATGCTAGGCAAAACAAGTGCTATTGCATACAGTGTGATTAAGTCCCTTGGTTTTAACTAGGGTGTGTCATTGGAGGCTAAGGCACTACATCTATGATTATTGATTGGTACCGATGTTGAATGCAAATCCTGTGTGTACTGTAGTACTACTTGAAGCTCTGGCCCTGTACAGCAAAGTATGGTGCATGTCTACATTGCTTGCATCCACTGTTTTGTGTGGTCCCTGTATTCATCACAGATTACATTTCTCAGGATTAAGGTTGTGTAAGTACTGACACACAGTACTGTATAGTATATACACTTAAAGCTTATCTGGGTTGTCATACCTTTGTGTCCTGTAATTATGTCTGATGTGCGTGTGGGTATGTCTGTAACTTGTCCTTTGACATATGTGTGGCAAAACATACAACTGCATATCTAGCAACATTTATAGTGTACTACAGCAGTATGTGACCTATATTCCCAATTGTGCACATATTTTGGCTACGGGTTTGGCATTAACAAGTTGTGTGGTGTAATAGTAATACATTTACTGGACCTTACACTGATTGTGATGGATGATATATTTCTTTACACATCAGCTTGATGTATATCCGCTGTGGCTAGGTGGTGCATCGTGTTGCATACAGTGTGCCAGGTACTCTTGCATAGTCTTATATAGTGATTTTATTTAGTTGCTGTGCAGAACATGGTTCATTAGATAGAGAGTGAGCAAGGCACTTTCAAGCAGTTGTGGGGTGAGCAGCTATAAGTGGCAGTTACAGTGTTTCACTCTCGGTTAGCTTATAGGTTGCTATATATGGCAGTTCAGTGATATCTGTACTGTATAATGTTAAATGTGCCATATGACTTGCTGTTAGAAAAATATGTATTAATATGTGGATGCTTAATGCCAAATTAATAATCAAGTGTTTTTAATACACTTTTCATTCTATTTCTCATGCACTGTGATTTATATAAATTGAGTTTCATATGAGACTGAAAATATGCCTTATTGAAACTGCAGCATGCTTACTGAAGCTTGCAAGTTGCCCTCTGACCTAGTAACTGCTAGCACAGCAATATTCTTGTTTATGCCTTGTGGAAATGTACTTGAGAAGCAGGTGTTAATCTGCTAGGTCGGAAGCATATGAATAGACAATATACCATTTAATAAATGTAATGATTCCAGACAAACAGCCTTGTTCAGAGGATGGGAACCTCTGCAACTGCAGTAATTTAGAAATAAGGTAGACAAAGGCTTATTGGAGAAATGAACTGCTAGCATTGTGTTTGATTTAGCTATAGTATCTTGAATGTAATATAACAAGTATCTAACTGAAAGTAACCAAGGCCATGTTGTTTTCCTCAGGAAGTTTCACATAAAAATTGTTTAAATCAGCAGAAAATCATGGGAAGGATGGTCAGCAGATGATGACCAAAAGGTGGTAATTTGTTACGTCAGCATGGTAGGACAGGATTAATTTGATAACCTATAACAATGAATGCATTTCCTGTTTCTAGTTAGACAAACTCTGTATTAGCACGTTTTTGTCTCCTTGCTGCAAGATTAAAGTGCCTTAACCTGAACCTACCATGTTTTGATCATTTTTAAAGTATATTTTTCCTTTGACAGATTCGTCCATCGGACCGGAATACGTATCTCTCGCTCTAGACCTAGGTCAGAATTGGGCTCGGTGGCATGCATCCGTGCGGAGAAGAGGCCCAATTGGTTCTTCTGTTTTGAAAGACCTCCGACTGAATTGTCGTTCGAAAGAGGCCAGCCACTGTTTCTGATCTGGGATTGGAAGACGAGTCAACGATCCGGTGGATAAACTCACGGAGGGTCAGGTAAGGAGGAATTACCTTATTTCTGTTTCAAGATCAGGGACTAGTTACAGAACTGTTCTTTTTTGTCAGGTAAATTTGCTTATGCAAATTAGAGACAGAAGAAGGGGTTACTGTTTTTTGTCATAAATCAGGGAAACAGAATAGGTAGACAGTTATTCTAGATAAACTGTGAAAAAGGTGTCGATTTTTGGCACCACGTGATAGAAAGGGTTACGTAACAATTTACAGCTTAGCTAAGACACCAATGGGAAATCAGTGCACAAAAAGTTCCCGGGACACGCCCCTAACTGAAGACGCGAAGTATATGCAATTACAGCGTGCTGATAATATTAAATATTATACCAAATGGGTCGACAAGTACAAATTTGAGGGTAATTTAGATAAACTTGCACTTATGAAACTTGTAAAACAGTTAAAAATAGACGCGGAAGGTCAATTAAAAAAGCAGAGACAATTAGGAGTTCCTCAGGTGCACAGGTGGCTTGAGGAAGCAAATCGTAGGGAGCAAAGAATTAAAAATTCAAAAAACATGTTTTTAGACAAAGAAGATAATAATTTGGTAACAGCGACGGCCCCTCCTTCATCCCCTTCTCTTCCGTTACCAGAATATGAAGCGAGTGGACGAGCTGATCCACCTCCGCTATACCCAGCTGTCCCTGCAAAAGCACAACCGTTTGTCAGGGATCCCATCGAGACCAGGTCTCGAACATGTGACTTGAGGAGGGAAATTGAATTAAATGAATTAAATAGAGCATCACAAGCTATGAGCGAAGAAGAGATATGTCTGCTCATAGAAGTACCGAATCCTCAGGCAGGACAGGCAGGACAAGATCCGACTCTTTTAGTTTATAGACCGTGGACACCGGAAGATATCCGGAAAGCCACAGAAGGTATTCCTCACCCAAAAGTGAATTTTAGAAAGTTTTTAGAAGACTTGCAGAGTATGAGATTAAGTTACCATTTGAATGGAGAGGAAGTAGAAAAAGTAGCTAGACAAATTGTAGGTCCAGATTGGCACATGATTTGTGGCAGCTGGAATCCTCTTGACGCACAACTTAGACCACTCCCACATACTGATGCAGAACTGGATGGCAGAGTAAAGGGTCTAACAGACCGAATCTCTGAAAAGTGGAAGCCTAGGGCTGATTGGACTTGTATTAATCAATGCATACAGCAAGAAAAAGAAACAGTAGATGGGTACTATGCCAGATTATTAGAATGCTTTAACAATCATAGTGGCATGACAGTTCCTGAAAATCAAACGAATGATTCCCCGTATGAACAACAATTGAAAAATGCATTTTTGAAAGGTTGCATTGCACATATTAGTAGCTTCATTACGAAGCATATGATAGATCATCGAACAAGTAGGTTACAAGCCTTACTTGAATATGCTAGACATGCAGAAAGACATTTTAATAGTAAAAAGAAAAAGAAAACCCAAGTATTTTCAGCAGAAGATGGGTCAGAAGTATTTGTAGTACAAACTGGGAAAAAGGGTAAGAAAAATACACAGGGAAATAAACAATCTGACAAACGATCAGAAGATTTCGAGGAAAGAAAAAAAAGGGTGAGTGTTTTAAGTGCAGGAAAAAAGGGCATTTGGCAAGGGATTGCAGGCTAAACAAGAAGGCGACTACAGAAAATAAGGAGGATGAGGAATGACTATATGATAGTCAGGAATCATTGGATGAGAGTGAGCAGGGAAAGGTAAGTGTAAATGTGATAGCAGGAGAAGAGGATGTGACACAAGGAGTAGAGGATGTATATGAATACACAGACGTAGAAGAAAATGAAATTTTAGACCTAGCTCTTTTGAGCTTAGACCTTTACTTAGCAGACACGAAACCGGAAGTGACGCTTCTGGTGGAGGGGAGGGAAGTTAAATTTTTGTGTGACTCAGGGGCTTCACGCACCCTGATGCACCCTTTCAAACTACCAAAAGATACAGAATCACCAGATTATATACTAGTGAAAGCAGCTAATGGACAGCTGTATCGGGAGCCACTCTCCCGTGACATTACAATAATAGACCCTGTTTCAGGGATGACTCAGAAAAGTAAAATTGTAGTTTCTGCAAAATGCCCAGTGAATCTTTTGGGTAGAGATTTAATGCAGATATTTGGCATAGCCGTAGTTCCAACCATGCAGGGTATGGAAGCACAGCGACAAATGGACACTTTTGTAGTGCGACCGGAGGGTGAAATGTATTATTGGTACAGCCAGGACTTGGTTACGACTGGTCCAGGGGCGGTAATCCAGGAACTAATGAATGTAGCTATCAGCAAGTTCCCCTCCCTCGACATTGACAAACAGCATTTGTTGCATTATATTCTATATTACTGTAATAGACCAGGTCCAGATAAAGATTATGAACAAGAATTGTTTCAAAACCATGCAGACAGGCTAGTATTATGAAACTTGTACTGGGATGCAGAAGGGAACAGTGTAGCAAGCTGTTCATTGCCCCAGAAATTTTTAGCACTCTACAAATCTAATTGACTGCCCCATGTTAGTTTGACTAAGAATAAAACTTTAAAATGGGCAGACTTAGGTGAAAAAGTCACAAGGTGGGAAAAGCAGACAGAATTAGAGCTCTCAGAACAGGGAGTACAGAAACAGAAATTGAATTGGATCACACAGACACACCCAGCTGTACACTCACAGGCTAGTGAGGATAGCTGAGTATTACTCTTATTGGAAGAAGAGGAAAAAGCCTTGCGAGACATACCAGACATTCTCTGGTCAGCAGGGAAATCAGATGTAGGACTAATACGAACAGCAGGACCAGTTACCATAACGCCAAAGTCAGCTTTTAGACCCCAGAAAAGACAGTATCCCTTGAGAAAGGATGCAAAGGTATGAATCAAACCTATCATAGCAGCCTTACTTAAGGAAGGAGTCTTAATAGAATCTCCTGCTTCACCATGTAACACACCTTTATTTCCTATCAAAAAAAGCAAACGGGGAATGGCGTATGGTCCAAGACCTACAAGCAGTGAACAATGCAGTTATACCCAGAGCACCAACGGTGCCAGATCCACACACCTTACTGAATGATTTAAAGCCAGAACAGAAATATTTTTCAGTGGTAGACATAAGTAATGCATTTTTCTCGATACCGATACACCCTGACAGCCAATATTGGTTTGCATTCACATTTCAGGGAAAGCGGTACACGTATACCAGATTACCACAGGGATATTGTGAAAGTCCAACAATATTTGCACAAGAAATGGCAAGCAATCTGGCGGGATTTATCCCACCGAAAGGTAGTCAGATTCTACTTTATGTAGACGACATTCTGCTGGCAGCCCCCACCCAGCAAGAATGCAAAGAAGACACGATAGCTTTGTTACAATTTTTAGCTACTCAAGATCACAAAGTAAACAAAGACAAGTTACAGCTTTGGAGAAAACAAGTTAAATACTTAGGATATGTAATATCCAAAGAAGGTAGAATATTAGATGAAGACAGGAAAAACAGCGATTTTACAAGCACCTAGACCAACTACCAAGAAGGAAATGATGTCCTTCTTGGGAACTACTAATTTTTGTTGGAGGTGGATACCAAACTATGCTTTGGAATCTGCTCCACTGGCTGATTTTATATTTAAAAAAACGATGGCTGCACAGGATTTATTACAATGGACACCTGAAGCAGAAGCAGCTTTCTGTAAGCTGAAACAATTGATAGCATCATCCTTAGTTTTAGGATTACCAAACTATAACAAGCGGTTTATTCAGACTGTAGATTGTAAGCAAGGTTATATGACATCAGTGTTGACACAGCATCATGGGGATAAGCAACACCCCATAGCTTATTATTCATCACAGTTAGATCCAGTGGTGCGGTCTTTGCCCCACTGTGTACAAGCAGTAGTTGCAGCTGCAATAGCAGTGCAGGCTTCAGCCTCAGTAGTATTATTCCACCCTCTCACATTGAGAGTGCCTCATGCAGTCGCAATTATTTTACTGCAAGAAAAAGTAGCATATCTTTCTCCAGCTAGGCATCTTT
The DNA here is from genome assembly GCF_019279795.1 of Protopterus annectens. Lineage (NCBI taxonomy): Eukaryota > Metazoa > Chordata > Ceratodontiformes > Protopteridae > Protopterus > Protopterus annectens. The sequence goes on along the minus strand of NC_056725.1, from coordinate 1,447,714,597 downwards.
CCTGTATGACCATTCGGTTGGGCCAACCTCATATGACAATTGAACGATGCACAACTTTGAATCTGTCAACTTTGCTTCCAACCCCTGTAGATGGCAAACCGCACTGCTGCCTGCAGGAGATTGAGCAAAAGACATTACCTAGACAAGACCTTACGGACGTTCCCTTGGATGATGCCGAGGTGACATGCTATGTGGATGGCTCATGCAGGAGGGGTCCTACAGGACATAACCTATTGGGGTATGCAGTAGTTTCTGATACTGAAACTTTAGAAGCAAAATCTTTACCACACAACTTATCTGCACAAGCAGCAGAATTGATTGCCTTAACGAGGGCATGTACCTTAGCAAAAGGTAAGAAAGTAAACATTTATACTGACAGTCAGTATGCTTTTTCTACTGTACATGTTTTTGCGCAACAGTGGAAAAATAGAGGAATGATAACATCTACTGGTAAACCGATTAATCATGCGCAACTTATTTTAGACTTGTTAGATTTAATTCAGTTACCTAAGAAAGTAGCTATTTGCAAATGCGTAGCTCATACAAAACAACAGGATAGAATTTCAAAAGGTAATGCACGGCACCTTCAGCCACAGAAACTTTTCTTTTGAGTGAGGAATTACAACCCTCAGAGACTTTAGATTTAGAAATGTTAAAAACAATGCAGACACTTACTACAAATCTTGAGAAACAAAAGTGGATAAAATGAGGAGCAATCCTCGAAAAGGGACTGTATATCTCCAAGGAAAAGAAACCGATTTTTCCATCTAATTTGTTTAGATATGCAGCGTTGTTGAGCCATGGGCAGAGCCATGTCTCAACACAGGGGATGGTACAGTTAGTGAATCGAGTGTTTACAACCTATGGGTTTACAAACTATACAAAAAATGTTCTGCAGCATGCCATGTTTGTAACAAGCATCATGCACAAGGGGCATTGAAGCCTAAGCGAGGGAATTTTCCTACACCACCATATCCGTTCCATACTATCTGAATGGACTTCATAGAATTGAATAAATGTGAGAATAAGAAATACTGCCTAGTTATTATAGACATGTTTTCCAAATGGGTAGAAGTGTTTCCAACTAAAAATCCAGATGCAGCTACGGTTGCAAAGGTCCTTGTTAAAGAAATTATACCCAGATTTGGGATACCGGAAAAGATTTATAGTGATAACGGGACACATTTCATGAACCAAACAATCCAACAACTTAGTCGTTACTTCAGAATATCGTTAAAGAACCACTGCACGTATCACCCTCAATCTGCAGGGCTAGTAGAGTGACATAATGGGGTACTGAAAAACAGACTTAGGAAATTGATAGAAGAAACACAGAAAAATTGGGTGCACTGTTTGCCTTTAGCACTGTTGAGTATGAGAACTGTTCCAAATGTAAAGGGATCAACTCCTTTTGAAACTTTGTTTGGGAGGGCATATTATACACCTCAGTGGAAACCTCTCATGTCTACAGAGCAGAAGGCTGACAGTTCACTTGCAGGATATATGAGGAGATTTTTGAATAACAAACTTTTGCAGTTAAATTCTGTTTCAGATAAAGAGCAACCGAAATCAGAAGCACCAGTAGCCCCCGGCACCTGGGTGTGGGTGAAGATTAAAAAACGGAAGAATTGGAGCTCTCTGAAGTGGGAAGGTCCATACCAGGTACTGCTGTCAACACCCACTGCAGTCAAAATCACGGAGCAAGCTTCCTGGATTCATTTGACACACTGTAAACTGGTCAAAAACTTTGGACTGGACAAAAACTTTGTTACTGTTGCACAACAAGAACAAAATGGCCAGATACAGAGTGAGTAGAGACACTGAGCAATTTCAAAAAACTTGCAAGATTGTTTTTGTTGCAATACTGATCACACTGTTCTTTTTGCTGTGGCCATACTTTTTTCCTGCCACAAAGGTTGAACTGATTAGACATAATGAACCAAACATAGACTGGCATCCGAACTTTAACACTTATCAGGCAATTACATGTGTAGACGCAGAGACTTTCACTGTTTCGAACTGCTGGGTCTGTACGGCCATACCAACAGCATACGGGGGTTTGTTAATGACTGCTATCCCCCTAGGGGTCAATGAGACCTGAGAAAATCTGTTTTTTGACACAGTCGCTATTAAAGCACAAGATAAGGTAGCACTGTATTTGCCTGTGACACAAAAAGGAATTGTATGTTTTTATAAAAATGATTCCATCCAAGTTGGATGGAGTAAATGTAATGTTGCTGTACAGTACAAATGTTATAGAAAACCAAATGATTTGAGTGGATCTTGTAGTACAGATTATGACTAATTTTTGAAATCTATGCATAAAACTCTTGATCAGGTACAGCACAATCCTGTACTTTTCAAACAGTTATCAGTGATAGATAGGAAAATCTTTCATGTAGGGCAGTCATTTCGTAACAAAGTAATGACAAAGGTAGAGGACTGTTATTTTGTATGTGGAAAAAATGCATATAAATGGTTACCTGAGAATTGGTCTAGCAGTTGTTTTTAGGAATACCTGGTTCCGGACATCTGACACACTGCAGCTTTGCCTCAAGGGAGTATTCGAAATACTCGAGACGTAACCAAAAAGACTGTTAAGAAACCGGAGAATCCAGTGGGACAAATCAAAGCGGGGTGGAAAGACCATCGTAATGCGGGAACCAAACTTGTGCACATGGACTTGAGCGATGTTGTTATATCCTGGGCAGGTATATCACCCATGTATGGCGGAGTCAAATCAATATGGGAACTGCAAAAACTGTCTAAACTTCTCGAAATAATGAGTAATGCAACTTTTTCTGCCCTTGAACTGATAACTGATGAACTGAATGCCATGAGAACTGTAGTGCTTCAAAACCGAATGGCTCTTGACTTCACCCTAGCGGCGAGAGGTGGAACTTGCGCATTAATCAAAGAAGAGTGCTGTGCGTTCATTCCTGAACATCAGCATGAGATCAACGACCATTTCGAGGTGATTCAGCAGGTGTCGGCCATGACCAAACCAGGCCCAAACCCTCTGACAGAGTTTTTTCAGAATGCCTTTGTGGGGTGGGGCTCCATCTTTATGAACATATTGATTGCTATTGGGGCAGGTTTACTCCTAATAGGAGCTTGTATTTGTTGCGGAATCCCCTGCATGAAGAAATTAATTAAGGAATTCATAGATATATCCGTATCTGAAACTATGTATCAAAGTACTGAATTTGAAGAGCTGCTAGAACGTGAGACGCTTTCATAAAAGTTTAAACTGAATAACTTTCTTAACTGCAAATCCTAAATGGAAGAGGTTAGGAAAAGAAGAAAGCTGTTTATCCTTTTTTGAAAATAGAATGAAAAGTATTAACAGGAGGGAGATGTTAGAAAAATATGTATTAATATGTGTATGCTTAATGCCAAATTAATAATCAAGTGTTTTTAATACGCTTTTCATTCTATTTCTCATGCACTGTGATTTATATAAACTGAGTTTCATATGAGACTGAAAATATGACTTATTGAAACTGCAGCATGCTTACTGAAACTTGCAAGTTGCCCTCTGACCTAGTAACTGCTAGCACAGCAATATTCTTGTTTATGCCTTGTGGAAATGTACTTGAGAAGCAGGTGTTAATCTGCTAGGTCAGAAGCATATGAATAGACAATATACCATTTAATAAATGTAATGATTCCAGACAAACAGCCTTGTTCAGAGGATGGGAACCTCTGCAGCTGCAGTAGTTTAGAGATAAGGTAGACAAAGGCTTATTAGAGAAATGAACTGCTAGCATTGTGTTCGATTTAGCTATTGTATCTTCAATGTAACATAACAAATATCTAACTGAAAGTAACCAAGGCCATGTTGTTTTCCTCAGGAAGTTTCACATAAAAATTGTTTAAATCAGCAGAAAATCATGGGAAAGATGGTCAGCAGATGATGACCAAAAGGTGGTAATTCATTACGTCAGCATGGTAGGACAGGATTAATTTGATAACCTATAAAAATTAATGCATTTCCTGTTTCTAGCTAGACAAACTCTGTATTAGCACGTTTTTGTCTCCTTGCTGCAAGATTAAAGTGCCTTAACCTGAACCTACCGTGTTTTGATAATTTTTAAAGTATATTTTTCCTTTGACACTTGCTCAGACATATTTTTGTATTTATGTCTTCCAGGGATCATGGCCCATTGCAGGAACCCCAGTTACAGTAGTGCTGAAGATGATATCATTACTAGCAGTATGATTCAGCACTACCGTCTCATGTTCTCACGAACCAGCCAGGACCAGCAGGAGTGTACTGCAATGTGGCAAGATGTTGTCTGCAGGGTCAATGAGGTAGGCCTGCATAACCAGACATATGAGCAGTCACGCCACCACTGCAGTGATCTTCTCAGACATGTCCATCAGCGTGCTGCTGATATGCGTAGACAACAGCTTGCAACAGGAGGTGGTGTTAATATCCATCCCCCCCTCACCAGAGTGGAGGGGCTGCTCCTGAGCCTGGTAGCACCTGCCCAACAACAACAGCAGCATACATACACCATGATGGAGGTTGGAGCCACCCAGCAAGCACACATGGAGCATGCAGGTAACATGGCATATCTGTAGACTACTGTTATCTGTATTGGTAGATCATGCATATGTGAGATGTGGAATGTATCGATCAAAGATGTGGAGCCTGTTGTTGTGCAATACTGATCATTTGGAACATAATCTGTAGTCCTGTGAATGTAAACTGTTGCTGTACTGTAAGACTGCAAACACACAGTAGCAATGCCACACTTGTGGCCACTGACAAACTGTCTCATCTCTGTGTAGGTCCCTCTGGGGTGACATCAAGGAAGCAGACAGATGCTGGTGAGTGTGTTCTACATTTATTATTGTAACTAAAAAGTGCATGTCATAGTTAAGTTGTAGGCCATGTACACATGTAACACACCTACCCATAATGCATGCTGTGCATGATTGGTGTAAGAGCACGCACATCTCACTAATGTGATTAGCTGCCTCAGACATATGCAATACCCAGACCATCTCAAGCAAATGTGGCTAGACTGTAGTGACCATTGGATAGGCACAGTTGATACTCAACCTGTACATAACATACACATCTATGTCATACACAGAGCATTTTAACATGCTACACATAAAGGATTCCCGAACCCTCTGTAAAGACACACTCCAGTATCCAAAATCTAATCCACACATTACACATAATATACCTGAGGGGTAGAGGCCTATCATGGGGAATTTAAGCACTCTGCAACATACTACACATTCATGTCAGGGAATGCTCCTTATTGGCCTCTTTACAAACTCACGTAACAACTGGTTGTGAAATGGTGAATTTAGCCAAGGTAGTACAGTTCCGGCACAGCATGATTAGTGCTGGTTTGTGAAACATTTGCAGCCTTGAATGATCACCTGATGCTTCATGATGATGGCCTACGGTACTATACCCCATCCAGTTATTGTAACCACAGTACTACACATAGCTTTCATTGCTATACACCTTAATGTTATGTGTGTGCACATATATGCACCTCTAAATGGTATGCATACCTATCACCATTTGCACAACTGACACATATATGTCTTGTGATGCTATCGAGTGGCTAGGTCATATGACACATATTGGGTATGTGTAGTGTTTAAATATGCAGTTGTGTTTTAGCATGCCATGTCATGGATGAGACTGACATGTCCACAATATGATCTACAATCACCATAAGTACCATACATTGGGTATGTGGCTGAATGGTATTCCATCAATTATCCATGCATCACTGATGTGTGAATACTCATCATGCATGTGCTAAAAATGTGTCCACAATTATTTGCTAAAGACACAGAGGATGTAATCAGCATTGTATACCTATCTGACATACAGATATACATCCAGCAATGGTATGTACACCTGTGAGTTATGGTGCACAGTACATTACAGGGTTATGAATACCTGCACAGCAATGTTGTGTCCATGTATGCATTGTGTTCCAGGGGGAGGGCCATCACCTAATAACAAAACAAATGCATCAAAGCCATGTATACTGTTAGTAACAAGGACTGACTACACTTGCACTGCATGCTGTTGAGCAACACATGTCCTGCATGCTGACATGTGTGATATGACTGTGTTGCTTGTGATACTGTACCCCACCATCACCTGCTATTGTGCGTGTTCTGTGATTGCTGGTGTTGTGTGTGTCTGCTTTAGGGAGGAGTTTAGTTTTATGTGTGTGCATGTGTAGATGTGCATGTGTGCATGTGCACATGTGTGCATGTGGTCTGAAGTCATGTTCAGGTTTTAAAGTGTGTTTCCTGTTTTCCTCTCACAGGTGTCAAAGTGGGGCTGGTTCAGTACAGCAGGGAACATGATGTCACTGAGACAGACAGTGATGATGAGGATACGTGTGTTGAGGCACAGGCAGGTTTGTCAGGGTCTGTTGTTGGGCCACCAATTGACAGTAAACAAGTCTCCACCCCATCCATGCACACAGTCATACTGCCTGTACATCTATCATCACCATTGCCCTTAGCTGATGGACAGTGCACGCTTGGCACTGGCCAGGAGAGTGTGGTATCTATGGCACATGTATCAGGACACAGCAGCCATAGCCAGATGTCTGGAATGGTACCATATAGGCAGATGCCCAGGGGTTCTCATCAGAGCACTGCTGGTCATCATTCCCCTGGCAGACGTGCCACACCTCTTTCTACCACATGCATGTTCCAGGCTGTTATGGAGGCACAGACACGAGTGGAGCTGTACACCAGACAGGGGCTAAGGGCACAGAGGGCTCATTACACCTCTGTAAATGACAGTATCCTTGACCTAGCAGGTGCCATATGTAACTACACTGAGGTCATTGATAGACGTTGGGGTGAGACATTGGCTGTCTTCCACAATGTCATGTCCATGTGTCAGGATAGTGCGGGATGGTTGAGACATCGACGTGGACGTATGCTAGCAACATCAGCAGATGAAGGTTGCCGTGGATGTCCAGCAAGTCGCAGCTGTTCCCATAGTGCCAGTAAAAGCCCCAGCAATGTTGGGGGGGGCTATCCATAGACCGTCCTAGCAGACCATGGCTCTGGCCAGTCCCAGCAGGGACCTGGATCCAGTGGACATATGTCAACCTCTATGGAAAGTACCCAATCTGGATTAGTACCTGATACTGTCTGTAGCACCCCTGCCAGGCACAGGTTCCATATCCATGGCCAGAGATGGTGATCTGTAAAGCCTGCCAGGTACAGTCTGTAGCTGCCTCACAAATCCCCATATATGGCAGACACATGGTGGAACTGTGTGCATGCAGGCACACACACATAAACCAGAAACCTAGGACAAACGCATACCCGCATACATTACATCAACATTGGCCCATAACAGTACTCATGGCCCTCACACACACACTCACACACACATGTCGATTGTATGGCTCTGTGTAGGCCTCTGGCAAACCAACAACACACCCTGTGCATATGATGAAACCTGTGCCACCTTCTGTCATCTGTAGCATTGATGCAGGAACAGGCTAACATGGTGCTGATGCACAGAGTGACTTTAATAAAGTATAGCAATGGTTGGATGTGTAGCATGTTGTCAGCAGTAAAGTGTAATGATATCATTGAAGGTGTAGCTGAGCAGGCATGACGCATTAAAGCTGTAATTAGCAATGTTGTATTGTTTTCACCAGTGTTTATTCCAATTCTGTTTTGTTAGCCCATGTGCCACTTGGCTGATGTGTGTAGTTGTGTCAGCATGCATTATACAGTGGACAGTAAGTGTGGGGTGTGTGCAACACACATTTGCATGTCCATTTGTGAACATGATGGAGGTGCACTGTCTGCATGTACATGCATATTGGACACATGGGCAGGGTGACATGCCCTGTATTGGCCAGTGTTAGCACTCCATAGTTTCTATTGGTGGCCAGTATACATTGTACTACACACATTTTGGAACTTGAGTACGCAAGTGTGTGTATGACACGGGTTGACACTGTGCTGTGGGTGATGCTGTTGTTGCTATCTGTCATTTGTTTGCATTACTAAGGTTAACTCTGTCCCAGCTGCATAATCCTTTAGTAATGCACACTGTTCACCTACAGGGTTGCATGGACCGTGCTATCACAAACACAAGAAATTCTCACTTATACAGTAAAAGTGCATTAGTCTCATGGACCCCTGCCATAAACTAAATATATAATAGAAGGTGTGAAGTTGTACCAAAAAAGAGTTACATACCAAGTAGGGATAACCTCTCTGGCCAGTATCATTGGGAAAATACAATCCCTCAATAAACATACAAGGCAAGCTTCAAAATACAAAATGGCAAGGATTCCAAAGACAACACTAAAGCTTTCTTTAGTGTTGTGTATAATCTACAGGGGAAATCTCAGATCATGTCACAGTTAATGTAAATGGTCACAAAGTACACTTATCTGACTGACATTACCAATTTCTTGTCAGACAGTTTGAATGCGGATTTCACCACCCTGTCGTTACACAAGGGCCACATTTCCAGACCTGAAGAATGTAAAACCTGATGATTCACAGACACTCTAGTTAAAACATCTCTTTACCAAAGTCCAAACCACAGTGCCAATGGTACTGGACAGTGTCCCTGGCTGTGTCATACACAAGCTGACATATGACGTCACCACTCACCTAAACACTCTGTCCAGATGCAGCCTCTATACAGGTTACATACTTGTGGAATGACGCACGGTAATGGTGTTCACAGTCCACAAGGGTTGAGCTACAACGTCTTCTTCTTCTCCTTTCGGATGCCTCCATTAGGGGTCGCCACAGTAGATCATCTGTTTCGATTTCTTCCTGCCCTCTGCATCTTGTGCTGTCACACCATCCACCTGCATGTCCTCTCACACCACAGCCATAAACCTCATCTTAGGCATTCCTCTTTTCCTGTTACCTGGCAGCTTCATACTTAGCATCTATTTCACAATATACTCTGCATCCCTCCTCAGCACATGTACAAACCAACTTAATCCTGCCTATATGGCTTGATCTACTAACCTTCAAACCTGGACTGACCCTCTAATATACTTATTCCTAAACCTGTCCACCCTCGTCACACCCAGTGCAAATGTTAAAATACATTAATTAAGGGTAGAACTACAATAGAACCTGGAAACTCTCACCCTATAAGCCAGACAAATGTTATTGGGAAGGCTATCGAGCATAGCATTATGGAACTCATTAACAGAGACATTATGAACCTGCAAACACTGCACCATACCCACTTAGGTTCTCTAAAGGCCAGATCATGACTCCTACACCTAGTAGACTTCAAGCCAGTTAACAAGGCTATAGGTGAGGGAGGGGAGGTCCACACAGCCAAGCTATAGCTCACCAGCAATTCATACCCATCCCACATTCTGGTATTACACATAACCTCAACAGACTGACCATAAATGATTGTTAGATGATAGACTCACAACTGACGCACATATGTAGGACACACAGTAACATTTGCAGCCTCCATGTACAATTCTATGCCAGTAACAAGTGGTATTCACCTGCACTCAGTCCTGGCACCACTCCTGTTTGGCATATAGCTTTCTTAGGTATAGGCAAGTACAGTAGGGATATGTCTGCCCATGTTTGATGAAAATGCATACTGTGGGCTATACTTTATTCTCCAAATGATACACACATCCTCCAAAAGGGTATCATAGAGACAGATACCTGGTGTCAAACTCATGCTGTAAAGCTATAAGCCAAAGAAAGCATAGTTATCCACTTTTAGAAAACAAAGTATCCCCAGAGTACAACATAGGTAGTAGCCCCAAAAATGTGGAACAGGTACTAAAATGTACATAGAGCCATGTGTTTAGTCATCTCTCCTTTGATAATCACATTACCAAAGGGTTTTGGAAATTCCTCTGTGGAGCACATAAGCAATATAGGGTTTGCATGCAGATCCACAGAGGTTGTTGCACACCTATAATGAGTAATCATCTTTGCCAGACTTGGCTTGCTTTGGAACAGGATTCAAATGTATCTCAAGCATAAACTGTGATGAGTGGATGTAAAACAGAAGACGTAGCCCAGGGATCACTGCAGTGGCTAAGCTTGTCACTAGCATACAGAAGTGACCTAAGGTCTGGAAAATGCCAGCACGGTCTGGCAAAGATAACAGATGCATTCATGGAGAAAACAGAGTACCCACCTATGAAATAATTGAGGTCACATGTATGTATATGGCTTTGCCCCACAGCTACCTTACATGTGTAATGCACATACAGTTGTCATTTTGATATGTCATACACTAGAAAAATTAAAACCCACTCCACATTGTCACACACTCTCATAGTCAGCAAGTGCAAGATTCAAACTCCTTCCTAAGTACATTATGATACTATAGCAGTATGCATTTACATGACGGGCTATACACATTACTGGGATTTCATTTTTCCACAGGTATATTTGTAGGATGGTGACATCATCAGAATTGACAAAGATGAGTATATCACTTTTGAGGGGTGTGAGTATTCTCCAAAAAGGTTGCTCCTCCCCAGGGAACGGCACACACACGCACAGTTGGCAAGTGCAGGATTCAAACCCCTATCTAACTACATTATGATACTACAACAGTATGCATTTACACAACGCTCTATATACATTATTAGGATTTGTTTTTTCTACAGGTATATTTGTAGGATGGTGACATCATCAGACTTGACAAAGATGAGTATACCACTTTTAAGGGGTGTGAGTATTCTCCAAAAAGGTGGCACCTCCTCATGTAGACACACACAGGGTTGGCAAGTGCAGGATTCAAACCCATATCTAATTACATCATAATATTACAGCAGTATGCATTTACTCAACACACTATACACATTACTGGGAGTTTTTTTTTTTTCCCACAGGTATATTTGTGGGATGGTGACATCATCAGACTTGACAAAGATGAGTATACCATGTTTAAGGGGTGTGAGTATTCTCCAAAAAGATTGCTCTTCCCCAGGGAGACACACACACACCCACACACACAGTTAGCAAGTACAGGATTCAAACCCCTACCTAACTACATTATGATATAACAGCAGTACATATTTACATGACGCACTATACACATTACTGGGAATTTCATCTTTCCACAGGTATATTTGTAGGATGGTGACATCATCAGACTTGACAAAGATGAGTATATCACTTTTAAGGGGTGTGAGTAGTCTCCAAAAAGGTTGCTCTCTCCCCAGGGAGAGACAGGCACACACACACACACACACACACACACACACACACACACACACACACACACACACACACACACACACACACACACACACACACACACACACACACACACACACACACTCACACAGTTGGCAAGTGCGGGGTTCTTAATCTAAACTAAGTACGTCTTTACATTTCAGCAAGCAATAGGGAGTTACAGGGTGCAATACAGACATTACTTGCTGACAGTTTGCCCAAAGGTTTTTTCACATTTGCTATCCTCAGCAGGCTTATCATACTAGGTGTATTGTGAGTGTATTGTATGCATAGGCCATGACCATTTCATATATGGGTTGATGCACCACATGCTGGCACACACAGGGTCAAACCGGTGGCTAAGCTTTGTCAAACTAATACTGGACAACACAATCAAGAGGAGTAGGGTCGTACAACCATAACACCAACAGTTTCACATAGACCTACAATATAAGCACCAGCAAAACACACACAAATACACATTACCATACTCAGAGAATACAAATATTAATCTGAAAAAGAGAGAGTGTCCTAAGCAGACAAGCAAGCAACATGCACCTCCAAGTACATGCCAGAAAACACATAATACACCAAAGCAGTGTGCCTCACAACAGGCCCTAAGGTAAAACAACATAACCAACACACTAGTAATAGGTGACTTCATAGTCAGGCACACAGATGTTCCACTCCCTTGGCTGGACAAGGGGAAGGTTACTGTCAGTTGTCTGTCAGGTGCTATGATCCGCTCTATAACACAAGCACTTACATCACTCCAGAACAGGTATATATATGACGTGTTCTTTGTACATGTCAGTGTGAATAATCTGAGACATACCTCCCAGGACAACATGACAAGAGATATATAGTAGCTTTATGATCATGTAGCCCAGGCTGGTATGACCCTGACCTTGAGTAGCATCTTACCTTCACCTACATGATACTACAATACTACAGAAAGACAATGAACTTCAAAAATTGGCTGAGCTTCTGGTGTCATTCAAAGGGGATCCAGTCTCTGTCTGCCTGTGATGACATGATAGACAAGCCTCGTTGCTTCGCTACAGTTGGTTTGCACCTGTCGCCCCTATGCTTCTGAATACTGGTGAAGGCTCTTGCTGTCCCCATATTACATTTTTTAGGCAAGGCTCAAAGATTCATAGGTAGGCACTAGGCTATCGGCCCTGGGGCTTATACAAGCCCAGCCAAAAAGGTACCCTGGCTTTTGCCACTCAAGAAATTTATTTTCCTGTGCTACTGTTGAGCAGATATACAGAAGTGATCCCCGGGGCAAATTTCCTATTCCCATCCAATCATCAAGATTTTTCTTGAAGAGTGCTAATGAGGAGCTTTGTTTGATATAGATAGGTAGTTTATTCTTATATGGGAAGTCTCTGGGACAGGAATCTATCCCTCCAGCATGTTCTGCTTATTGTGGTGACAGGGTTAGGTCCCTAGAGCATGTAGCTTGGAGGGATAGGGATTTCTTTAAGTGGGGCATGTCCAACAGCTCTGGGTTTGACATAGCTTTGTATGTCAGGCAGAGATCACCTCTAAGTAGGCGATATGTGACAGAGTAAAGCTGGAGTTTTTTGAGACAGTCTGTGTAGGGCATGTGTTTGAGGCCAGTAATCCTCTTTGTGAGGTATTTCTGTGGCCTTTCCAGTTGTTGTAGATGTCGTGTGAGGTACATACCAAAAGGGGCGTTGTACTCTATAATGGATCTAATGAGTGGTAAGTAGAGGGGAACAATGACCTCTTTTTTTCTGTGAGAAACCTTTAAAATTGCCTCTTTTTGTCTGCTTGAGCAACCTTTTGTGATGAGGTGTGCCACGTAGAAGGATTTCCTAACTACTGTAGCAATGTGATTATCAAAGGAGAGACTATTGTCCACCTGTGTTCCAAGGTCTCTTATCACACTTCCGGTGTTAAGTATACTACCGCCTATGTTGTAGTTCATGGGTACAGAGTTTTTACCAAAGGGGATGACAATGCACTTTTTGGCATTGAGCTTGAGGCCATGGCTTTGACACCAGGCATCTGTCTCAGTGAGGCCTTTTTGTAGGATGTCCACATCGTTAGCAGTCCCGTATATGGCTCCTAGTTTGCAGTCATCTGAGAACTTCATTAGCCAAAGACCTTCTGTGTTAGCCTGTACTTAAGGGAAGTAGATACCAAACAGGGCAGGACACAGGAATGAACCCTGTGGTACTCCACTTGTCACTGGTCTAAGTCGGATTTGGAGTCTGCTACTTTCACAGTGTGGGTTCTGTCAGTGAGCCCATTGGCAACCCATCTTGTGACATAGGGATTTATACCTAGTTTAGTGAGTTTATCTATAATTCCAGAGTGGTGGATGGTGTTGAAAGCCTTGACAAGATCTAGATAGGCTGTGTGAACCACCTTACCCTTGTCTACGGCTTTGGTGACTGCTTCAAAGAAGTCTATCAGCTTTAGAAGACATGATCTGCCTTTTACAAATCCGAACTGGTTGGGGTCCAGAGTTTGGAGATTACCAATGTCTTTGTTTATAAGTTCCATGATGATACATTCCATGGTCTTGCAGACCAGGCTCATCAGGCTAATGGGGCGCTAGTTCCCGTGGTCCGTGGTGGCTCCCCCCTTGTGTAGTGGGATAACCATCGCTGTGTGCCATTCAGCATGCACAAAGCCTGAGGTGAGGCTATGATTGAACATGGTACTTAGGTGTGGTGCCAGTTCATTCTGTAGTTAATGTAGAACATAGCCTGGGATGTTGTCTGGTCCCTTGGATGCTGTGTTCCTGGCTTGGATGCTGTGTTCCTGGCTTTGGAGAGTGTGTTTTTTACGTGTGCAGCCGTGATGACAGGAACTTTGCATTCTTCCAGTATAGAGACAGGCTATTTCATGGGTGAGAGGGGGGGTAAAGTTAGCACTGAACCTATCTGCCAGGATGTTGGCAATATCAGTTGGGTCTGTATATTTAGTGCCATTGTGCTGTAACTCAGAGCAGATCTGAGTGTTGTCAATGAAATTCTTGACATAGCTATAGAATGCTTTGTGGTTGTCTTTAGAATCAGTGCCAATTTTGTTTTCATAACTAGCTTTGGAGGGTTTTATCAGGGATTTCAGCTTCTTACTGAGGCTGACCAGAGAGCTCCTCCACTCATGGGATTTTACCCTCTTTTGCAACAGTTTCTTTCTTCTGTTGTACATTTTGTTTATGGCAGGGGACCACCAGATTGACTTTCTTTTCTTGGAGGCTAGCATATTGGTTCTGTTAGGGATAGCACGATCCATGCACTCATGTAAGTGCTTATAAAGTGCAATTGTGTAGGATTCAGTAGTCATAAATGTGTTGTCCATCTGCATGGGTGTCATGAAGTTCACCACTTCTGTCTTAATAAGCATGAAGTTGGCTTTGGAGAAATTTTTTAACATGGTTTCCTTAATGGGGGCTGGGGGCAGAATGTGGATATGTCGGGTAATTAGCTTATGGTTGGATTGGAAGAATAAGGCGTTGACTTCAGGTGTGGAACACCGGTCACTCAGGACAAATCAAACCCCATAACCAACACAAATAATCACAAAGTGAGTTAAATGCTACTCATTGCCAGAAGTCTCAGCCTCCAAATGCACACACTCAAGGCACTTCTCAGTATGGAGAATATTGATATCTGTGCAGTAACAGAAACTTAGTTCAAGGCTCCAGAGAGCACACCAGTACTACCAGGATAATACTCATTCCATACCTTCCAGCATCAGAAACTGGATCATAGCACATAGGGTGGGGATGTCTCCATATTCATCAAGGATACCTACACCTCTCTCTACATTCTCTCTACAGGATATGTACCCATAGAATGTTGCACAGCAACGTTCTTCCCACTCTACAGGGGTGGGTCCACAAAAGACCTTTGGCATTCACGCTCTATGAGCCTGACAAGTCTGATCTGCAAGGCAATGGAGCCAATCATAATGGAAGTCAACAATAAAGACATTGGGAACCTTCACACAGTTGAGCACACCCAGTTTGGCTTTGTCAAATGCACATCATGCCTCCTGAACTGGGTGGATTTCTTTGAGACAGTTACCCAGCCTACAGATGATAGAAAGGAGCTCCACACAGCCTACCTATACCTCGCTAAGGCCTTTGACACCTTTCCCCAGTCAGGTATCATAGATGAACTCACCAACCTAGGCATGAATCCATACATCAGAAGATGGATTGTAAACTGGCTCACAGATAGATCCCACAAAGTAAGAGTTGCTGGCTACATGTCAGACTCTACACCGGTAACAACTGGTGTCCCCCAGGGTTCAGTCCTGGGGGTCCCTCCTGTTTGGTATAGACTTCTCAAAAGTACATGGCAACACAGGAGGGTTGTGGTTGACTAATTTTGCTTGGAAATGTAAAGTGTTTGCCATAATAGATTCCCCGGATGACACAGATATTCTCCAGAAGGGACTCTTAGAGACAGATGTGTGGTGGCAGAATCATGGCCTCAAGCTAAATGTGAAAGAATGCATAGTAATCCCCTTTGGGGAAAACAAAGTACCCACAAACTACTACATAGGTGTTACCCCCTAAAAACTGACAAGGTAATAAGGAATCTGGGGACACATGTAGATAGTCATATTTCCTTTGACAACCATGTTGCCAAAGTGATTAGGAAATCCTATGCGGCCCACATAATCAACAAAGGGTTTGCATCAGAATCAAAAGAGGTAGTGGTGGCCTTCTACTCTTAAGTCATCAGACCCATCCTTGAGTACAATGCACCATTTTGGATGTACTCGACTAAGCATATCCAGTAGCTGGAGAGACCACAGAGGTACCTCACCAAGAGGATTACTTGCCTCAAACAGTTGTGTTATGCAACGCAACTGGTAAAACTAAATCTGTTCTCCGTTGTGTACCGCCTACTCAGAGGCACACTCTGCCTAACATACAGAGCCATGTCCAACACATAACTGTTGAACATGCTCCATCTACAGATAACAAAACTGAGTCACACTACACACTCCAGAGATATGAACCTCATCACAAAAATTAATACAACATGCTGGTGGGATAGAGTACCATCCCAGATACTTGCCTTACAGTGGACCAGAGCCCAATGTACATCAGACAGAGCCCCTCGCTGACAATCTTCATTAAGAACCTTGATGAGTGGATGGGAAACAGACAATTCATGCCAAACATCACATCAGCAGCCCCAATAGAAAGGGGCTTAGAGTAATAACTATTAGAGCTAGGGCTTAGGAGACTACCCAATGGGGTGGTGAAAGCTGCACTACTTGCCTAGGCTAATATATGCCTTCGTGAAGATAGTCTACTACATACCTCTGAACCTATGTGACAGGTACATGTCTACAGATGGTAGTTGTGTACTTCATTGTACAGTCATGTTGTACAGCAGGCACATACACCACATACACTGTAATGCTTACAGATACTGGTGGCTATTATGTACAGTGGGTGAGATGTGCACCTCATGTCTTTTGTGTCATTGAGATGTGTGCTGGGTGGGACAGTCCTGGATGGCTCCCTGTCATGGTCACCCTCTTACACACATGTCTGTCCATCCATCTTTAGCTTATTATACTGTGTTCCCCCTACATATATATATATATATATAGGTACATAGGTAGGTAATAGGCTATCTGCCTGAAGGCATATATTAGTATGGCCAGAGTTTGCAGCTATCACCACACATGTGGTTAGTTCCCTATGCCACTGTGTAGTAGATCTGATGAAGTGATCCATGGTGTGACAGTCCAGTTTCACATACACTCATCAAGGCTCCACTGGAAGATTGTCAGTGAGGGACTCAGCTTAATGTAGCTTGGGAGCCTGTTCCAAAGCAAGGGAAGTCTGTGAGTTAGTAATGTATCCCTCCAACATGTTCTATTTATTGTTGTGATGATGATATCCATAGAGCATGTGGCACAGTGAGCCTAGGTTTACTTCAGATAGAGCATGTACATCAGTTCTGCATTGGACATGGACCTGTCTGTCTGTTGGGCAGAGATCTCCTGAGTAGACAGTATGCAACAGAGGACAGAATGAGTTAACTTCAGTCATGTTGCATGGGGCAACTGTTTGAGGCCAGTAATCCTATTGTTGAAGTACTTCAGTGGTCTTTCCAGCTGCTGAAGGTGCCTAGTCAGATTCATCGCAAGTGTGCCTTGATGCTCTCTGATGGGTCTGATGACTGATGACCTACATGCAAAGACATTGGCAATTTATGGGAACGCATAGCATGATTTTCTAACCACTTTGTGAATGTGTTTCTGGAAGTAGAGATGACTATCCACATGTGTCCATAGATCCCTTATTATTACCTCCATATTTAGGGTGTTGGCACCTATGTGGTATTTGTATGACTGTAGCTCAAGGCCATCATTTTGACACACATCTGTCTGACTGAGACCCTTTTTAAGGATGTCTCTGTTGTCCCAAACATCGATTATGACAACCTTTTTGCAGTCATCCACAAACTTTGCTAACCATAGCCCTTGTGTGTTTGACTGTATTTCTGAAAAGTATACACCAGACAGGAGGGGTCCCAGGACTGAGCCATGGGGGACAGCAGTTGTTACCATCTTACAGTCCAACAGGGAGACCACAATTCTTATCTTGTGGGATCTATCTGTGCCCCAGTTGGCAATCCATAAGATGACATACATGTTTAAGCACAGGTTGTTGATTTTGTGGATGCGACATGTGTGTGAGATGTTGGTAAAGGGCTTTTCAAGGTCTATGTAGGTCATGTGGAGCTCATTTCATTGATGCATGTCCTGGGTGACTGCCTTGAAAACTGTCTAGCAGGTTCAGGGACCATGATCTGCACCTGACCAAACCAAAATGGGTAGGGTTGGGTGTTTGTAGGCTCCCAATAACTCTGTTTATGAGTTCCATAATGATGGACTCCAGGGTCTTGCAGATCAGGCTTATTAGGCTTATAAGACAATAGTTCCCATGGTCTGTTGTGCACCAACACTTGTGGAGTGTGCCAAACGTTGCTGTAACCCATTCAACAGTTTCATATACAGTACAGAGGGTGAGTCTCAACAGACTGTTCAGGTGCAGGGTCTGTTTTTTTTGGAGTTCACATATGACACAGCCAGGGACACCATGTCATCCCATAGACACCATGTTTTTAGGTTTGGATAGAGCTGTTTAACCATTGTATATGTGATTTCTAGCTTTTCACAATCTCCAGGTATGGTAATGGGCCCTTTTGCCAGTGGTGGGGGGTAAATATGTATGAACCTGTCTGACAAGAGGTTGGCAATGTCAGTCATGTACATGTATTCATTTACACTTTGCACTGACTTAGAACATATATGAGTTTACATTGATATTTATGACATAGCTAAAGAAAGCTTCATGGTTCTCTATGGATTTTTTGGCAATATTTTTGCCAGAACATGGCTTGGATAATGTTAGGAGTGCTCATTGTTTCTTGATGATACTGACTGGAGATTTATTGATCTTCTTTGGATTTTCACTTTCTTTGAACAACTTAAGTACTTGTATTACATAGTTTGATTATAACAGGGGTCCAATATATTATATGGGTCTGTTTTCATATCACTGTGTATGCAAGGCAAGATTGGTGAATAGTGACATGTGTCTGGAGTAAGAATTGCAACTGCCAGATATGTGTGGCCCACTGCTGTACTCAGACATGGCCTAAGTGTGTGAACATGCTGAGTATGACCTTTCAGTATGTTGTTGACTGACATTTGCTTTGTTTGTTTAAGTGTGTGAGCATGCCCAGTATGACCTTTCAGCATGTTGTAGACGAAATTTCCTTCGTTTGTTTAAGTGTGTGAACATGCCCAGTATGACCTTTCAGTATGTTGTTGACTGACATTTGCTTTGTTTGTTTAAGTGTGTGAGCATGCCCAGTATGACCTTTCAGTATGTTGTTGAGTGACATTTGCTAAATTTGTTTAAGTGTGTGAGCATGTCCATTATGGGCATATATATATACTATATATGTGTGTGGAAATTCAAGTTGGTTTTTACTTCAGGGCTCACCTTTGTGTTGTACATTGACAGGAAGCATGCTGTGCCTGCAGGGCTTCCATGAGTCAATTTGCATAGACTTATCAACATTTCTACATACAGGGGGGACAGCTATTATTTGTACATTTCTACCCAGGGGGCACACCCGATTGTTACTGTGGGTGTACATAGGATGAGGGGTACACCTGACACTTATACACATTTGCTAGGCCTGCACTGCTATGTCAGGTACTCCATTTCAGTCTGTACTGTTGCCTATCATACTGGCTTGAGGCATACCACTGCACTACAGACCTTAGCTTCCATTTACATGCATATTAGTTTGTGACTTCATAGCCTACCCAACCCACATCACACTGCCTGGCCTGCTGTCATCTGTCTGCCTAGGCTTGGCGGGAGGTTACTCATATGCCTCTTCAGAGGGCATGATACAGCATTTGTTTGTGTTTACGTTTGTCTACAATTGTCCTGCTGGCTGTGACTGTTAGGTATGTGACCCCCGCAACTGGTATGTGTGAGTAACTTAAGTTGTGTATGTGCCAGTGAAATGCTGTCATGGCTTAGTGGTTCAGTACTGTGACTATAGTGCACAGTATCTTGAGTTCAAGCCCTGTCACTGCTTTTTATTTTCCTGCTGGGCAGACCTGACTGGTTAAGGAACAGTAAAGCAGGTGTGAGCATGTTTACCTGACTTTGCTCGACTTTGCCCAACATTGCCCAACTTTGCCCGATGTTGCCCGACGTTGCATTGGTTAGCGGGGCGCGCAGCTATGCCCAATTGTATTTAAATATGCTCAATACTGGTAAAATGTGCTTAGCAGTGCTTTATATTGCTTAAAATAGGGCATTCATGCCTTATGTGGTGCTGCAGGGCTGCCTATGTCGGATGCACATAGTACACTCCCTATACATGTTTGAAAACAGGTAGTGTCAAGTTAGGCATCCCTTTTATTGTATGTGCAAGTCAGAGAGAGAGGTGTCATTTCCAGGGTTCCTACTGAGTCAGTGTATGTGCTATGCGTTGCCTCTTTGCCAAGGCCAGGGCATACTGGGCATGCCTCCTTCTGCCTACTGGGGCAGGCTCAGGTTGTTCCTCCTCCGAGTCACACTGTGCCTGTGCAGGCCTCGGCAATGGTGGGGGGCTGTTTGGCCCTGCCCCATGCTGTTTCTGCTGCAGCTGTTTCTGCAGGATCATATTTTGTAGCATGGCACATACCATAACAGTTTGGGTATATGTAGTTAGTGAGTACTGCAAGGCTCCACCAGATGTGTCCAGGCACCGGAACCATGACTTGAGCATCCCAAACACATGCTCAATTATGTTTCTTGTTTGTGCGTGTGCCTCATTATGGAGTTCTTGTTCAGGTGTATGTGCATTTCTGATGGGTGTCATCAGCCACGGCTCAAGTGTGTATCCAGCATCCCCCACTAGGTGACCATCAGGGATTTCCCCACTGGCAAATCTCTGGTACAGCTGCGTCAGATGCCAAATGTGAGAATCGTGATAGCTTCAAGGGCAGCCAGCACACACATTCATTATTATGCTCTGGGCATCGCACACGACCTGGCAGTTGATGGAGGGGAAGCCCTTGCGGTTGATGTAAACCCTACCCCACTCACCGGGTGGTGCGTTGATGCATATGTGATTGTAGACTATTGCATCCACTACCTCAGGGTATTCTGCTATTTGGTGGAAAAGATGCATATTGCTGTCCAATGCCTCATGGGAATTGGGAAAATATACGTGCTCACCGGCATGTGCTGACATGGCATCCAGGAACTGGTGGAGTACCCTGGATGCTGATGCCTGTGAAATCCCCATCGTATCACAAGTTGGTCTCTGGCAGGTACCTGTAGCTAGTATTTTTATGCCAACACATACCTTGGTATCCACTGGGATGGGTTCCTCTCTGTTGGTTCTGTGTGTGAGGCGTGGCCGAAACAGCTCAACAATTTGCTGTAGGAGGTCACTGTCCACACTATAGCACTCCACTATCTCCAATCCATGTAGCCCCTGGTAGGTTACCCTGGGTCTGTACACTCTTCTCAGTCTCTTCACTGTGGGTTGCTCAGCAGCATTCACAACATCACCACCCTCAGCACCTTGCACATGTTGGTTTATGATAGCAAGAGCAGCCCCTAACATTTTGTCAGACTTAAGCTTTTTAAGCTTTCCCTATTTGTATACTGCAGTGTTGCAGAGTTCTTGGGGAAAAACAGGGAATAATGCTGTTTGCAGAGTTTAAAGTGCTGGGCTGGGCTGGGCTACTCTGCTGCCTGTGTAATTGGATGATTCTGATATATTTCACCTGGCAGCTCTGCTAGTTCTCCCTGGTTAACTTCCTACTACTTCTTTTCCTTCCTTTTGCCTTTCTATTTCTGCCCCGGGGGGGGGAGCACCACGCAAACAAGCGCAAATGCACACACACACACACACACACACACACGCTGTGTGCATGTTTGCAAGGAGTTTCCTATCTTTTAACATTGTGCAACTTTGGTTTGAGGTTTTGTTCTCCAATTAGCTTTCAGCCTGTCTGACACACCCCCTCATGATGTCACCTATATTCTACTCTACTACTCACCTTCTCCTACTCTTACACTCTTGGGGACATGGCTCACATGCTGGTGAAAATTGGGATTCACTATCCTTATCCTCATTTGCATAGGATTTCCTACTAATGCATGGTTACATCTCTGACACTGAGCTTCCCCCCCCCTTAGCAACCACTACTCAGTGGCCATGTTGTCTTCAGCCTGCCATTCACCTGCATGGCAGAATAAGCTTTTTAGTGAAAATGCCTATTTTTGGCTTTTTTAAATTATTTTCTTGTTTTTATAAGCTCTGCACGTTTGCGCGGTGCTGCGCTATGCTTAAACATCGGATATCGGGGAAACAAAAAGTTAGATTTTTATATTTGTAAGCATTTATAAATGCCAATGGCCTTATATTTGGCCATTGACATGCTTCTTCAACTGTATGCATCCTTTATTTGGAGCTGTCATAGCTCCGTTTAGCTATTTGCAGAACGGTATTCCTTTACCAACGGAGTACATTTCTGCAGATAACACTAATCTTCCACGGACAGGTTACTGTTTCCTGGATCACAAATTTACCTCATTTGCATAGCTTTCACCAGCAAATGAGGTAATTTGCATACCATGAAGTTGACCGTGCAAGAGTAGTTTTAGCAGCTCTTGTGCACGTCCCTGCTGGCTGTTCCTGGATCGCACAGCAGGCATATTGCCTGTTTGATGTCTTACACTACTCTACAACTCCGTGCAAGCTTTTGTAAATCCGGCCCAATATCTTTTGAAATGTTTTACAGGATATGATGTCATTGATGTGGAGGGTTATTTAAACTAAGTCAGTTAACAACTGTGATTGTCTGAGGAAGTTTATGAATTTTTACATTCGAAAGCGCTTACAATAAATTGAATTAGCTCTAGTCTGGTGAATGCCCTTTGCCTGTTTGTTTCTTTTAAGTTATTTTGTTTTTTTTTGTTTTTTTAATGCCTATATAGTGATTCCTTTTGTCTGTCCTAATTTGTTTTTTGGCTTTTTTCCTTAGTTCCTGGTATGCTTGTCTATTAGTTTGAGTTTATTTTGATGCCACAAGTCCAATGCATTATCTCTTTATTTTTATAGTGGTTGGGTATCTTTGGTCAGCCAGCGGGCATAGTTGGATTTAGTTCTGACAGTTCTGATTGGAACAAGATGATTTAGAATGTTTAGAAAAGTGTTATTGAAGTAGTCTATGGCACTTTCCAGGGGAAGAGATAAGAGTAGTCTCCAGCTGCATTGATTAAGTGTAGATATGAAATCATGGGTTTTGAAATTCTTTGTATAGTGGATCTGTTGTAGGGGGAAGGATTTTAATGGATTCACTTGGTGTCTAATTAAAAATGTGGGAAGGTGGTCACTGAAGGCGGAAATATACTAATACATACACGCATGTATATAAAGGCATAAATAAATTAAACAACCACATATTTTGAAAGGGCATAAATTGTCTCTACCACGCATCCCAGATTTAGGTAGCTGCTCAAAAACAGAAGAAGTCTGTGCGTGAGTGCGTTCATGCGCACGTGTGTGTGTGTGTGTGTGTGTGTGTGTGTGTGTGTGTGTGTGTGTCTATTTGTATATATGCTCATGTGTGTGTGTGTGTGTGTGTGTGTGTGTGTGTGTGTGTGTGTGTGTGTGTGTGTGTGTGTGTGTGTCACTATGTCTATGCACTTACATCTGTAAATTAGTGAGGGTGTGTGTGTTTGTGTTATTCTGGAAATGTAAGTAGATCAAGTCATTAACAATAACAGAGAAATGATTAGTACTAGGGAAGGCCCTGCAAACAAACAGTTTTCAGGCCATATCAGCAGGAAAAATAAGTTATGTACTCACCATTATATTCCATCTGTGTTGTCAATTTTCATTCTTCCTCAACCTATGGGTTCAATTCTAATCCTCAGATCCAACTTGGCTACTAAAATAGCTCATGGCAACCAAAAATCTCTCAAGCTTATCCCTTACCCACTATGCACCTATCTCAGTTACCTCAGATTGAGTTTGCTGATAGAACAAAGGAAAGATTAGTCATAACACATTCATTGAGTTTATCTGGAACTACAATTATATACCAAGTATAATATTTTACTAGTCATCCATTACTCTAGAAATCCAAGGGTATGGGGTTTGGAGGGAGGAGAATTGAGGAAGAATGAAAATGGACAACACAGATGAAACATTAATGTGAGTGCATAACCTCTACATCTGATGTTGCCAATTTTTATTCTATCCTCAACCTGTGGAACAGAGTCCCCAGCTACCTTGTATCCTGGGTGGACTCAAAGAAGGATATTCCTGAACACCTCTGAAGAAAATTATGCTCTTCCCATGGAGACCAAATCCAGTTTGTAATGAGCAATAAAAGTATGGGGAGTAGCCCGTGTTGCTGCTGCACAAATATCATCCATGGAGGCTTTAGATTGGAAGACAGCTGAAAGTTGCCACAGCTTTTGTTGAATGTGCTTCTAATGGTTTCTATAAGGCAGTCCTCAGTTTGTTGTAGATGAAAGAAATGCAGTCTGTTAGCCATCTAGCCATTTTCAGTTTGCTCACATGTTTTCCTAGTTTTGTATTTGAGTAAGAGATAAATAACTGGTCAGATTTTCTGATATCTTTTGTTCTGTGAAGATAAAACTGTATTTGTCTATGAACATCTAATAACAGTAAGCAATATTTGCTTTTATTAGCAAATTTGCAGAAGAAAACTGATATGTTAATAGTTTATTGATATTGACTTCTCAAACGACCTTTGGTAGAAAAGAGGGGTTGGTTAGTGCAACACTATCTTTATGAGAAATCACATATGGTGGATTACAAGACAGTGCTTGAATTTCTGAAATCCTTCTGGCAGAAGTTATAGCCAATAAGGAAATAGTTTTCCTGGACAAAAACCTAAGATCACAGTCTGCTGCCGATTCAAAAGGAGGTTGTAAGACTGCTTGCAACCGATTCAAAAGGAGGTTTTAAGACTGCTTGCAACACCAAGTTCAGGTCCCAAGGAGGGGGTTGGGTCTTTTTAAAGAGGCTTTAAAAGAATAATACCTCTCAAAAAAGCTTTACAAAGTTTATGAAAAGCAAATGATTCTTCAAATCCAATATGAAAATTGGATAAAGCTGCTATATGAACTTTAATAGTAGAAGTACGAAGCTCCTTCATTGAATAGTGAAGGTAAAAATTCAAGAATCTTATGAATAGGTGATGAAAAAGGTTCAATGTTATTTTGATGTGCCCAAAAGTCAAAGCTTTTCCATTTACAGATGTAAAGTTTATATGTAGTTGTACATGTACATGATGTAAAGTTTACATGTAGATGGTTTATGAGAGGCCAAAAGTATGTGTCAGACAGGTGAAGAGAGCATAGATTGTCTGGCTGTTAATGGAATTGGAGAAACCAAGCTGTTAGCTTGAGGTTCAAGATTTCCTGGTGGATCATGCCTGTCAGATAGGACTTGAGATCTGGAACTGGGTCCAGAATCCGGGGTTGGTTAATTAGATGAGGCCAAAGGAAGGGTACCAAATTTGTTGAGGCCAATAAGGTGTAATGAGGATTAACTTGCTCTTCGTCCTGATTGCTTTCTGTTGAAACTTTGGAATTAGAGGAAATGGAGGAAAGGCATAAAAAAAGACTGGAGGGCCAATTGTGGAGAAGGTCATCCCTTGGTGATTACCCCTGAGGGGGGGATTAGGGCAAAGTAGTTGCTGCACTTGCTGTTTTTTGGAGAGTTGAAAAGATTGCAGCAAGGCTGGCCCCATTGATAAAATATTTTATCTGTCATTTTTAGATTGAGGGACCACTCATGAGGCTGGAATATGCATCTCCTCAGTCTGTCTGTTATCACATTGGACTTCCCTGGAATATTCATTGCTATGAGAAAGCAGTTGGATGTGATCTCCGACTGCCACACTCTGAGAGCTTCTTGGACACAAGGGATAGGACCTGGTGCCTCCTTGCTTGCTGATGTACCAAACTACTAACATGTTGTCTATTTAAAGCGCAATTGTCCCTGAAGTGAAAGCATCCTGGAAGGCCTGCAATGCTAAAAGCACTTCTCTCATCTCTAACACATTGATATGCAAGTTGGTTTCTATGGTGAATCAAGTGACTTGAACAGTGTTATCCAGATAATGCTCCCCAACCCTAACTAGGAAGTGTTCGTGGTCACTGTGGCATTGGGTTGAGAGGGGATGAAAGGATGGCCTCGTAGAATTTGATCCAAATGAATTCACCATTTGAGATCTCTCTTGCAAATGGTGGTAATTGCAATCAAAGATGATACTGGCTGGTATAGTATTAACCATTGTGTTGCAGGCAGCCATTGTAAAATTCTCATACAAAAATTTGGCTAAGGGGACTAGAGTTATAGCTGCCACCATGGACTCCAGGGCCTGTAGAATTAGGTGTGCAGATATTTTCTTCCTCTTGATTATCTTCCTGTCTTCTGATCTGATGTTCTGTAGTTTCAGTGGGGGAAGAGAGGCTATTGTCATCTTTGTGTTCAGGATAGCTCCTATGAACTCTAAGTTCTGAGTTTGTTTGAGGTGAGATTTTTCATAATTTATGGTCATCCCAGATAGGAACATGTCTGGAGAATCGGCTTTCTTGCCTCTAACAATTAATCCCTGTTCAGAGTGCTAATGAGCCAGTCATCTAAGTATGGAAACACCTGGAATCCCAGCAGTCTTAAGTGACCCGCTACTACTGGCATGTACTTGGTCAACACCCTGGGGGCTGTGGTGAGACCAAATGGCAGAATTCTGAACTAATAGTGACTGGTTTCCAGCCGGAAATAGAGAAACCTTCTAGAGCACCTGTTCATCTATATATGATGGTATGCATCTTGATGGTCTATTGAGCCCATCCAGTCATCCTGTTCCAAAAATGAAAGAGTGGACTGAACCGTGACCATCCAGCACTTTGTTTGTCAAATTGACTTGTTCAAAACACTGAGATCATAAACTGGTCTCCAGTTCCCTGTCTTTTTTGGCACTAAAAAAATCTTGAGTAAGTTCCGGATTTTCTCTGGTCTGACAGGACTTCTTGCAGTTCTTGAATTTGTACAACTGCTTGTTTCATCTGATTGGGTGGGACATTGGGGATTCTTTTTCAAATGGAAGGTGGAAGACAAAATGGTATAATATAACCTCTGGAAATTATCCTCTGCCCCTAGGTATCTGATGTTATTTCTAGCCAAGCTCTCTCATGCAGGGATAGTTGATCCCCGACTTCCTCCAGAGGAAGACAATCAGGTCTCCTTTCATGAGTGCTGAAAGGGCTTACCAAAAAAAGAATCTCTGTCCCCTTGGTTTTGTGGACCTCCTCTACTGCAAGGGTGGCATCTTCCATTGAAGTTCACTCTTCTGCCCCTTGGAGAATCACCTCCACATGTGTGTTTAAAAGACCCTTGGGACTTTCTGAACCACATCTTTTCACTACTTCTCTGATTCCTTGAAAAGGATTGTTGAGGACTGAAAATAAGTATGCCCATGGTAGACAGGGTCTTTTTGTCTTTTTTACACCTTGACAAAGTCTCTTTAACTTTAGGGCCAATCAAGGACATATCGTCAAAGAGAGCATTGACAAATGAAGACTTGAAGGGTTCTGCAAAATCATATAAGTGCATCCAGGTGTGTCACTTGATGGCAACACCTGAATCTGCTGCTCTTGTCTTCCCTTTATCTGCATGAGAAATGAGCCTCATGAATGAGTTGTATATGGACTGTTGGGTAGTCATCTGAGAGGCAACAGATTCCTGAACCTCTTCAGAGATGATCCTGAAAGGGTATTTGAAAACTCCTTAATCAAATTCCTCTGCAGTCTGGTGAAATGTGCTATGAAATTCAAGGACCATAATACAAAGTTCATTGAAGCAGAAACTCATTTCCCAAACCTATCCATCACCCTAGACTCTTTTTTGGATGGATGGATAGAGATACTTTCCTCAGCTAGTTCCTTTTTTGTTGCTGCCGCTATGACCTGGCATCAAGAGGCAAGCACTTTGACCAGAACTGTTTATCCTCCAGGCAGTGATAATTTTGCAAGTCTCCAGGGAATGGGTTCAATGGTGCTGGGTTTCTTGCCTGCCAAGAGTTCAATTCGATGAGCTCTTCAGTGGGCAGAGTTACCCAGGAAGCAGTTGGGGGGATACCAAAAGCCTGCAGGTACAGCTACACCTCAGATGAAGGATTACTGGACTTCCAGTCACCTCTCTGCTTTAAGATTTCAAGGATGTCTTCAAAGAAGACATCATCAGGAGCTGATCCTAGGGATCCTTCACCCTCATTGAAGTCTGTGTCTCCTCTGGTAGATTTCTCTGTAGAATCCAAGTGCTTCCTCTTCCACTTCTTCTTCTTAGGGAGCTCCTCTGGGAGTGGACTCCTGTGGTTTTCGTACTCACTGTCCATGTGCAGGCAATGACTAAGACTCTGAATGTAGGCATGACATGGATTTGTGCTCTGAGAAGGAAGGGGCTGACTGACTGACTGCTACAGTCATAGCTCTGTCCATAGCCTTGAAAGCTGATCCACCCAAAGAAGGGAGGGACTCTGGATCTGAAAGAGTAGGTCTGGGAACCGAGGTCAACTCCCTCTCTGAAGCTATCCCTCTCAAAGCAGAAGACGAAGATGAGATGATCCATACCAAATCTCTGAGGTGCACAGAAGGCTCTGAAAACATAGGAGTTAACTGTAGTCCCTCAGAACTGACAGGGTAGATACGGCCCTGAGAGGTCTCCTGTTCCAACTGAACCAAAAAGCTTAGAGCAAGAATCAGTTCTGAAGATAAAGATATCTTCGATTCCAACCATAGACTCTAAGCTTTCAAGTGATGTTAGAGGAGGAAGTAAAGGGGAGTAGCTGAAGAATGGATTCCTTGACCCATCAAAGGAGGAACTGAGGTGGACCTGTCATACCTTGTGCCCAAAGGATTTTTCTCACTAGTCTCTCCATATCATTTTCAATTAGACTTTTAGAGGAATGGGCTGACATCACAGAAGGTGATTTAGGTCTCTCTAAGAATGGTGAGGGAGGTTGCTCTGGAACGGGATCAATGAAGAATGAATAACTTGTTCTTGGAGGAAGAATTTTTGTTGAATCCTGTAATTGTGGTGTTGAATCTGAGAATCTCAGCACCAAAGTTTGTCCTTGACCTGTAACTTTAGGAACTGAAGAATTAGACAGTTCTTATAATAGACTTATGGTAATTCTTAGTTTTGATGAAACAGTCAGATCCAATGTTTGTTACTTTTTATCTGTGGGTTCGAAAGGGGAAGATGGAACCAATATTTTAGTCTTTTTTATAGTCAGAGCCAATGGAGATGTCAGCACCAACACACTTCTTTTCTTCATCTTCTCAGAAACTTTGTAAGACAAAGAAGAAGATGGACTAGAAAAAATCAGACTTGCTTCTTGATTCTTCTTTAGAAGAAGTGGCTCTAGATAAAGCCTCACTGAAAGAAGATGGAAGCAGGCCTTTTAAGATCAATTTATGTTCCGGTTGACAAGAGCTCTATGGCTAAAGGAATGATAAATAGTGCAATCCTCCTGAAGATGCAGGGAGCCCAAGCAATAAATATATAAACAGTACATGTCAGAAAAAGGTATTTCATGGCCACATTTCTGACAATGTTTAAATCCAGCAGGGGCCTTTTCCTTTTTCACCATATCTCTTCTACACACACACACACACACACACACACACACACACACACACACACACACACACACACACACACACTCACACACGCACACACACGCACACACACACACACACACACACACACACACACACACACACACACACACACACACACACACACACACACACAAAACACAGACAAACTGAGGAAAATAGAGTACATTTTTTTCTGGAGATAAAAATGAAATAGAAATATACCAACCATAATAAAAAACTACAAAAAGTGTAGGAGTAAAATATCAACAGTGACATTCAGAATATATCAAAGTGAGGGAAAAGGGAAATAAAAATAATAGTATTTAGAGTAATGATGTACAAAAAAGACAAAAAGGGTAAGGGATTTTATGAATTATAGAGAAAATATAGAAGAATTGAAAGTTAGAGTTGAATATATGAAAGGAATGACTTATCTGCTCAAGAGCAATTGGCACATCTGACATGAAAAGTGGCAAACAAGATCTGAGGTAACTGGGATAGGTACATTGTGGGTAAGGGATAAGCTCAAGAGGTTTTTTTTTTTGGTTACCATGAGCTATGGTAGCAGCTGAGCCAGTTCTGAGGATCAGAATTGAACACACAAGGATAGACTGAAAATTGATTTCATCAGATCTGATACCCCAGTTGAACAAAATCCATTGTAAATTGGAACCTTTTGGAAGTGCAGTTAATAAAAACATCAGTAATTAATTATGTTATTAATAATGTATTTATTTATTCATTCATTCATTCATCTACTCTGATCACTTGCTTTAGCCAGATCATAGTCATGGAAGAACTACAGCCTATCCCATTTACTGGTAGGCACCAGGTAAGGAAACTAATGCCAGAGAAGATGTCGGTCTGTCAAAAACACATTTTCCAAACATGTGGTGTACAGTGTAAAGGCTGGGCCTTCTCCTGCTTGCCATTTATTTTGCAGACATCCAAGTCAATGTGTGGTTCATCAGGTTTGTTGATGACTGTAAGCTGGAAATAATTATCTGCTCTTCCACTGATAATAAACAGCTCCTGTAAGGGCTGGAACATACACATACATAGTACACTGAAAACAGTTTCTTCCTAAATGTAGAAGTAGTGTAAAGTATTAACATTCAGAAAAAAAGTTGATCCTAGCTCATATGTTCTAAATGGAACTCAACTACAAACAAATACAGTCATAAAAGTACTAGGTGCTTATGGAAACAACTCTTTCTCATCTGATCATCATGTTTCTACCTTAGTCAGGAAGTCCTTCTACCTACCTCTCAACTGTCCAGATTTTCATAGAATGTCCAGTTTTTGCATCTTATTTTGGTCTGTTCTTCATAACATTTGTGGTTTTCTGGCAAATCATAGAGAATTTAAGTCAGTAAATAATATTAAATAATGACAGACATTTGAGTTTCAGACTTCATATCCTTCAGAAAATATAGAATAATAATGCAAAATCTGTCATTCTAGCAACTTTTTAAGTTTATAGGAGCAATATTTAAAATCTGTCCCTATTTTTGATCCTCCCCCCCCCCCCCATTTTTCTGGCTTTGTCTAGATTTCTTGCACTGAGAGCTTGAGAGGTATGTACATTCTACCTGGCCCAGTTAATTTCCAAGGGAATATATTCAAGATTCAAAGATGTCATCATACCATTGTACTCTTCTTCCATTATCAGAAGCAGTGCTACATTTGGTATGTGCAAATACAAGCAGTTTGCTCAACTTGAAAAAATAATTTACCTAAGAAAATCAAAGACAGTAAATCCTTCAACTATCCCAATAGACTAGCTTCACTCTCCTTATGCAGAATGGCCAGTAATCTGCTCTGAGGTGACCTTTTTCTTACTTTTTGAGTCATGAAAGACCCAATCCTATTTAACTTCCAATGTCATCACAAAACCAGTAGTTCTACAAACACCACACTAGGTGCCTAAATCTACATTAACAAATAACCAAGACTTGCTGGTGGAAGGATTTTCTAACTCAAAATATTCCCAGGCCATATAATAAATTACCACTACTGCTCATGCAAATTACTACTTTGGCTGCCTTTATGGTTTGCCTTGATGTCTGCATGAGCAGCCATAAATTTACCCCTGGGTTTATCATGTACAACTCTGTTTGATTTGGTAGTATAGTTTTGTTAAGTACATCCAATGGGTGACAAGAATGTTTACGTTTGTCTACTTAAAGATGTTAATGGCCAGGCATCTTGTTGCCCATATGAATGCTTGACTAGTATTGTTCCTGTTTTCTTACTGAGTATAACTTCTGATGCTTCATTGTAATGAAATTATAAGAACCCATTTAATGTTGATTTTATTGCATTGTTTTGGTCTAATGCCATACTTAGAAGAATTCACATGTCTGATCAGAAACATTCCACAGAGGTATGACCTGTATCACAAAGACATATTTTATGCCAGTCCCTTGGATAATGATTGCCCACAATCTGTAGTCCTTCGGACAGCTGTTTGGATATAGAATGTGTATGTAATTTGTGACACTTGAAACTTAAATAACAGACAGGAAAGGGCCTAGCAGGTAGCTCTGATGTATGGACCTGATCCCTGGACCTGATATTTAAGTCATTTTACACATTTCAACATATTTCAATGCCATGTATGTGATCCACCGGTCTACCCACTTTGTGATATAGGTGTTTATGACCATATCTCACAGTGTTGAGTGAATAACTCAGTGTGGATTTGTGTCAGATGCCTTTGACTTGTCAAGTTCGAAAGGATGATACTGTTGTCATCATGCATACCCTCGATGACCTCTTTGAGGACATCTAACAGATGCAACAGACATGATGTAGCATTAATAACTCAAACAGGTCTGTTGCACACAGCCGGAATATTACTAGCGTCCATTTAGAAAAAGTACATGATGATATGTTGACCTACCTCACAGATGAGGAGAATCAGGATGTGTCTATACTTGCATGCATTGGGTTTTGCCCCCCCCCCATCTCAGATGGAAGCATGTTGTTGTATACTCTTATACAGGAACATAGCCATTTGGTGGGTGTGTTGAAGTGTGTATTCAATGGTGTCAGGAAGGTGTATTTGCTGAGTCATGCTATAGATGATCTGTTATGTTGTCATAGTCCATTGATTCTGTGTGATAGGCCTGGATGAAGGTAAGACAGTGCATACTGCCTATCTTGATCTGGCCTAGGGTTTGGACGCAATCCCCTATGCAGGTATAATTATTAAACTCTCCCAGCTGGGGATTAACCCTTATGTCACTAGATGGGTAACCCATTGGTTCCCTGAAGAACACATACTGTGAAAGTTGGTGAATCATCCTGTACCCAGTAGAGCTTTCACCATTGGCATAACCCAGGGATCTGTGCTTGGCCCTTTACTGTTTGGAATCTATTTCTTGACAGTTCAGGCTAAATAATATGGCCTTTGGCTTACCACGCTTGCTGATATTTGCATATTGGGTGTAATCATTGAGTCCACCAATGATGATAACATACTACAGGAGGGGCTAACACAGGCAAATGATTAGTGACAAAGCCACACAGTCTACAAATGAATGCAAATATGTGTCTTTATTTTGTCCTTGAAAGTGGAATTCTCTACTAATTATAGCATTGACAACACTCCCGCTATTCTGAAACACAGTGATGCAAAACCTAGGAACATACGTAGATTGCAATCTGAACTTCAGCTACTAAGTGTCCATAGTGGTATGGAAAGACTATGTTGTGCACATCATAAGTCATGCAATCGTATTCAGATCGGAAGATTATATAACAACACTGTACTCGAACCTTAGCAGAACACTAATAGAGTATATTGTTCCCTTTTGCATGTACCTCACCAGACACATGCAGCAGCTGGAGAGACCACAGGGGTTTCTCACCAAGAAAACACAGGGCCTACAAACCAGGCCATGATGTATGTGGATAGGCTGAAAGCCAAGTCACTGTAATCTGCATCATATGGAATGAGGTGACTTCTGCCTGGCCTCCAGGCACATCCTTGACACTGTCCAGCTGGGAATAGTGCACATCCACAAATCAGATATAGCTGATGACATCCACAGTGTCTGGTGAGGAGAATATGTTAATAACAATGTCCCACATGCTGATGCAAAAGGCTCGTTTTAATGTCATGCAAGTGCACAAACACACACACACACACACACACACACACACACACACACACACACACACACACACACACAGATGACTGTTGACTGCAGTGAGAACAGAACCCCCTACTTATTTAAGTACCTAGACTACAGTGCTCAGAACTTTAAGCAAGCACCATGGCAAAAGCCTAACTTTTACAAGGCTGCAGGATAACTTATGGTCGATGACATCAACAGTGGATGTCAGTGAGAAGATGTTGGGAAGCCTGCATGAAACTGATGTGTCGGCATGCAAGTGACAAAATAGTGTCAGTCCATGTGATTGAATTGGTAACTGTAGGATACATACTTATGATCTTCTGGCTAGATAGACAAACACACACACACACACACACACACACACACACACACACACACACGCACACACACGCACACACACACACACACACACACACACACACACACACACACACACACACACACACACACACACAGTTGAATGCAGTGAGAACAGAACACCCTACCTAAGTACACAGACTACAGAACTCAGTACTTTGAGCAAGCACCACAACTCAAGTCTGAATTTTACAAGACTGCAGGACAACTTGTAGTGGATGACATCGGCAGTGGATTTTGGAGACAAGATGTTGGGAGGCCTGCATAAAATGGATGTGTAGGCATGTTCAACTGTGAAGATAGTTCTAGTTCTGCATTTTACCAGACTGATATGCATTGCATGTCACACAACATTTTGTATTAATTTATTTAGTGTAGTTGATATATTTGTGAACAAGTACTTAGAGACCAGGGCTGCAGTGCATGGGGAAAGGTAACACATGGCTACATTGTAAATATGTGACATATTGTTATCTCCTTCAGTTTGTTATGTTTCAACATGTAGTTTCATGGCATGAAGAATAATGGACAGTAAGCAACACTAATACATGCCAATATTGACTTTGCATTGTATAGTGGTGAGCAGTGGGTTTGAGCAATGATTGGCAAAGTGTTTGCACATGCAAGATACACATTTCCATTACTTTCCCTGTTTACAGGTAGTTAAGCAGTGCACAAACGCAGGACTCATTGCTAAAATTTAGAGAGTTAGTACTGAGTGTAGGAAACATACCTGTTGCTTAGCTGATTTTGTGTCAGCATGTTTAAATGCACTGACACATTTCCTTTTGAGCCTGGATGATACCGGGTTTGAATCCAGGTGTATCTAATACTTTTGAATAAACAGTGACAGTGTAATGACATTATTCTTTAAATACATTCAGCATGTGTTACTGTGTGTTGACCTAGAACAACTGAGTTAAGTGGCATTGTACAGAGGTAACCACAGCATTGTAGAGCCACTCACTGTCACTTGGCATTGGTGAATGGTGCCAAACTCTGCACAAACATGGAAGCCAAAAAGTGAAGGGACTTTTTCTGGTACTTATGTGTGTTGTGTATGATTCTATTTTTTGACCAGATTATAGGTGTTAAAATGATGTTGACAGGAAACTGGTGAAATATGGAGTAAGTTGGGGAAGAACAAAGGGAAAGCAATACAGGAATGTGCAGCAGGGAGCCAGGGAAGAACCATAGGTCTCCATTTCTTCAACAGTGTAAACTGAAGATATGTGCAGAATATTAATTGAATTTAGACTATCACCTCCAGAAAGAGGGGTGACAACAATGTGATCATGTTGCATAGCCAATTAAATCAAATGAAGTGTGTCAAGAAGACACGTGCAAAATGAAGTGTGATGTATGGGTTGATATATATATTTTTGACAGGTGCCCATTTTTTTTTAAATCAGTAAGAGAGCAATGCTGGGTAACGGACGCTCATATTTCTGGGTCAGGTAAGTTGGGTAGGTAAGGAAGCAAATGCAAACAAACAAGACAAGACACACAAATTTGAGGGGCACAAAAGGTTGGAGGATACCATGCTGAGGAGAGTGAGGGTACAACCCAAGTTCATGCCTGTCAAACATGGAGACAGTAAGAATCTCATCACTGTCCCCTTACACTGTTGGCAGCTGGAATGCTTGAAGTCTTCTAATCCTTTATACCATCAGGGAGAGCAGCCTCTCTGCCTAACATAGGTGTATACCAGTGGTGTAGTGCACTACACTATGCACCGATCCTGGTATGTCCGCCATTCATTCAGTATGAGCCTGGCGATTAAACTCTATTTCAGCATTAGCTGTGGAAAAAAACAGAAAAGAACAGAAGAACATTATGCATACCACCTTGCCTATATTTATCTTTCTATGTATTAAAATACTCTTTTATTAGCATATTTACACAGCTGTGGGATGTCACCAGTTTAAAACTCAGTCAACCACTGGTTGAGTGTATACCTCTTGCACATTTATAAGTTGTAAAATTGTGCCTAGACTGTTCTCTCGTGTGCGTGAGATGCCAGTCGCACTGGATACACCTTCCCATCTAATGCTAAACATGTCTAATACCAGAACTGGAGCAATGTCAACTAATGATTTCCTGCCAATTTCTATTATCACATTTAATGGTAGTGTGCAAATCCTAGCAATGATGCCAACCATGTTTGCTTGATGTTAAGCAGAGAGCAGCAATACCAAATAGGGAAGAAAGTAGTTTTGGAAAATGGAAGGTGAATCTGACACTTGACCTTAGTTTGGGGGTTGGCTGCTGCTGTAGCTTAGAAATATATTTTGAAAATTGTAAGGTAACTGTTAGGTGAATTAAGTTTGAAAACATGCACTGGGGGCATAAATTTCATGACCTGACGCATGTTTTTGCCTTTATACACAGATATAATTTATATTTGAAGTGTGGGATTCAAATCTAGGCATAAGGGACAAAACATTTTCTTCTACAGTGGTGATTTTTCATCTTTGATACAGAAAAAGTGCTTCTCAGACATACCCTCAGATTCACTATCCTTCTAGACCTGTATGGAAGTGACCATTTAGGAGCAGGATGGCAGTGTGCCATGCATATCAATGAAAGCGAGTCGCCTGGGCTCATAAATGGACACGGAGCATGTACAAGTGCAGGGGACGTGTCCGAAAGCAGAGCTCTCAGAATATACATGTCTCTGCAATGAAGAACAGCAGTGCATGAACAAGAATGAGCAAGACCGCTCATAGGTGTTCGCATACCCCCAGCAACATCACCCCAAGTTTAAAAGAGCAATAGTTAAAACATTAAATATAAAGAAGTGTTTTTTTTTATACAACAGATTAAATTTAACTGTAGGTGTGCAGGTTTGCCCATCACTTAGCTACGGTTAATGCAGCTTAAATGGCACAAGAGGATAAAAAGCAAGATATATGCAAATAAAGCAGTACAGTAATAGTGTAGTGAGCAGAGCATTTGCCTTACCAACAGTCATTCCTAGTTCGAGTCCAACAACAGTACAATTTATGATCAATTTATTTTGTTGCATAACCTACAACATAACATATATTTGTGAACTGGAGTACTGCATTAAATGCAAATGTGGGGTGTCATTGTCATAATGTTGTAAAGTCCACTGATAATCACAAGTGCCCCATACAGTTTATGTACACAGGAATCAGGGATACAGATGGAAGGTAAAATGTGTAATGAATGATAAATCCATACAGTTGCCAAATCCTCCACTTTCCCAAGAACCATTAGACATTATTGTCGAAATTAGTGCTGTGGTAAGCGGGAGTATGCAGTAGTAAGCAAGAGTAAGCATATTTAAGCAGTTGTAACCCCGTTTAAGCCTGCATGCATGGGGGGTAAGCAATGCGCACACAGGTTAAGCATTATTGAAGGTAACTCTCTGTAAGCATATTTAACCAGAGGTTAGCATTGCTTACCTTCATGCAAACCAACACAAACCCACTTACAATTGCTTAAAAGTGCCTTAATTATTCTGTATGCATCAGCCGCTGTTCTGGCCAGAAACAAAATAAAAAGCCTTTGCAGGTCTTAAACACAGGACCCTGTACACTATAGTCACAGTAGTTAAACACTAAGCCATCACAGCAGTATGTAAGATTGAGGTATCACCAAACAGATCCTAACTATAGGAAATACAAATTGAACATGTGAAAGGAATCTATATACAGTTTGATATTGTATAACCTACTACAGAACATAAATATGTGAACTGGGGTATTGCATTAAGCCCAGATGTAAGGTGTCATTATAATAAAGTGTTGAAATCCCCTAATAAACACAAGTACCACATACAGTGTACGTACACATGAATCATGAATACCAAACAGATAAATAACATGTAATGAATAATAAATCAATGCCAAAATGCAAATGTAATGCAAATTAAATATTAAGCAATGCTAAGCATTGCACAACCCAGCTTAGTAGGTGTAAGCAATGTATAAGCCAGGTAACTCAGCCTGCCCATTGGTATACCTCTTTAAGCAATGTCAACCTTAGGTAAGCAGGTTTGCCCATAGCTTAGCATTTTCAAAATCATCCAATCATGGCAAAGTGTGGGAAACTGGCTCTATTTAAACCCAACAGGCGGAAATACATCTCATAACTGGATGTAGCTTTCCCCTGTAGGCACTATGTCTGGAATGGGAGAAGGTGTGTGCTTTTGGGTGCAGCTCTGGGGCATCCATGAGTCCAGAGTCATGGCAGGACTCCTTGTGAAAGACCATGACCAGAGACTGCTGCAGGGCCAGTACCAGGGTTCCCTATACAAGGTGGAAGCCTAGGACAGTCTTGCCCATGAACTCACCAGTGCCACTGGCATACCCCAAACTGGTGAGCAGGTCAGGCATCACTATGCCGACTTGAAGGGGAGAAAGGGGGATCTCTTGGATCAGTGGATCAAAGAGGCTAGGAGGACAAGGGATGTTCTAGCCATGTGTAAGTATCAGACAACTACCTGTTTAATAAATGCCAGCTCATGTATATTATGGACAGATATGGCTAAATAGTCCTCTTATGTCTTTCACAGCGACAGGTTAGAGGACAGTGAACCAGGAAGCCCATGGCTGTAGAATACAGTGGTTGTGAAGCAAGGCAGGTTAGTAATACTCTTGCATGTACTGTCATAGGAAATAAATCTAAAAGTAGTAGTTAGTTAATTCCCTGTATAAAACCTGTATTGTTTAAGGTATGTACAGCATACACCAGAGAATAGGGCAGGAAAGGTCACATATAGGTTGCACATAAATAAAAGCATAATAGCCTGACAATAAAGGTCTAACTGCTGGAC
Source organism: Protopterus annectens (assembly GCF_019279795.1). NCBI lineage: Eukaryota > Metazoa > Chordata > Ceratodontiformes > Protopteridae > Protopterus > Protopterus annectens. Next base: position 1,447,675,815 of record NC_056725.1, on the reverse strand, counting down.
TGCATGTGTTTACTCTGGTATCATATGGTAATGTCATGTTGCAATCACTTAATAGTACTGTTGTATTAAGTACTGTTACCCACACTGTGCTACAGAAATAAAATGTGTAGGAATGTCTCTATATGACTGTTATAATCTCAAGAGTTCATATAGTACAACTGAGAGAGACTTAGACAGAAAACTGTGAAAAGACAGACAACAAAATCCAAATAGCACACTCAACTGCTTATTTTGTTGCACACACAGCCATGGTTTGAATCCTGGGAGTGGTAGAAGGCTGTATGCAGAAACATACCCCATAACTGTACAGATATGTCCAGAATGTCCAGTAAATCAGCCCATATCTGCTGACTGTCACCCTGTCCCCCTGGCAAATCAGTGGGATGATCCCAGATGTTTAGGCAGCAAACAAGACATACAACTGATTGTCAGACATCTATATGTTTTGGTGAAGTGGTGGAGTTGTGAAGAACATCTATAAGAACAAACCTGCACTCTAGCAACTCCCCAAAATGTTATGAGAGTAATTAGCCAAGTATGTCCCGTCTCCACCCTCATGTTGTCACGCTGTGACTAAAATGTGTACAGTAAAAGAGTGAGACATATGTGCATAATACTAATGTGGAAGCAGGCAATTTGTGTGGCAACATTCAGGTAGTGCTAACAAACATTGCTCCCACAAGTCTGTCAGATATGAACACTTTGCCTAGAAATAAAAGATTGATATCCTGTACTGGTACTGTTTACTCTGGTATTGTATGGCATTGTTAGTGTGGCAGTTGCTCTGAATAATAAGGTATTAGTCATCACTGTCACCCACACTATACCACATAATACAACTGTCTAGGAAACCCTGTATAAGAATGTTGTAATTATAAGGTCAGAGTGTAAAACCACATGAGAATTATAGACGGAAATCAGACAAGAGATACACAGCAATATCTATATAGCACACTCAACTGTGATGGGCAGTGCTTTTGTTTTTAGCAGACACAGCCATGTTTTGAATCCTGGGAGTGGTAGTATGCTGTATGCAGAATCATACCCCACAAGTGTCCAGAATGTCCAGTTAATCAGCCCATATCTGTCAGCTGTTACCCTGTCCCCCTGCCATATCAGTGTGCTAATTATTGACATGTAGGCAGCATTTCATATCATATAACTGACTGTCAGACCTGTACATATTTGGAAAATGTCAGATAAAACAAACATGTCATTGTACAAGTCACTAAAGTTTTAAGAGGACAATAGTCGGAATATGTCCTGGTTCACCTGCATGTGGCGAAGACATGCCCAGAGTGTGTGAAATAAGAGATGGACAGCTATGTTCATAACATCAACTTGGAATCTGGGAGTATGTGTAGAAACAGTTAAGTAGTGTTAACAAACAATACCTCCACAGGTATACCAGGTAAGAGGTGTATACTGCAGGTAAAACTCAGTTCATCTATATAGTTGTCGATAGCCATACCTCTGTCCAAACTAAGGCAATAGGGTAGTGTACTAATACCTGTAAGGTACAGATCACAGCACTGGCAAGGAAAGTAATGTGAACTACAGGAATATACTAGTTGTTAATTAACATCTTTCTCTCCCCCCACCATATCTGCAACAATAAACTAAATACACAACTCAATTGGTATGTGCTGAATTAACTCTACTGTTGGGACATATGTCCTATTCTTTGATAATTATTTAAATTTGTTTCTATGCATGTGATATGTTGAAATACTCTCATGCTGCCATCAATGTACCTGCATGCAGTTGTAATGACCACTGTGGTTCCATATATGCATGTGTTCTGTTTGCTATGCAACTGTTTCATATCTGGTGTTTAGGTTAATGGAAATATCAATGCATGCTGTTATACCTAATCCTGGAATGTGCTGACTATTACTAACCCCCATATGTTGATAAAATTTAAACACCATCGCACGTTTGGGAAGGCCGGTCCCGGCGGACCCACCTATCCCACCTCAGCTGGCCGTGGCACCAGGCACCAGCATTTCTGGGGCCCAACCTGGCACCTCCTCATCCGTTAGTCCTGCGCCACCTTTGGGTAGAACCATCTCAGGGAATGGAGCTCACCCCACCCCCCACCCCGGGAGCAGGTGCAGACAGGAACCTGTCATCCATCGCCAGGTCTGGGTCGCGGTGCATAGCAAGCTCTGCAAGGAGGTCAGAGATCTGTTACACCAGCTTGAGGGCCATGTGTTGCAACTAGAGGGTTGGGCTGGCCCTCCTACTCAGCCCTCAGCACAGCCACCTTCAGGGCTGTGAAGGTGCAATGGTGGCTGCCCATGGGTGGGGATCTCAGTTCCACTGTTTCCATTAGGGGGCTCCTGGACTTCTGATCTCTAAACACCCCTCCCAATCAAGGTGTTTACCCCCACATATATCATATACCACCCCGTATGCATCTTGTTTGTCTTGTCTGTTAAACTACACAACCTACCTCCCCAAATATACCTACTATCCCGACCCAACATTCCACTCTCACCTGAAAAAAAAGGGCAAACTGTTCCACAAAAAAAATTTCACCCCATACATAGCTGTCCATTTTGCAGATGTGTCCACTGGACACATATAATCTGGTCTAATTGGCTTAACAACATATTATTGTTGTCCTCACCCCTCTCTCATGAGTGGCCAAATCTATCTCCGAATTCAGTGTATATGCAAAGCTGTTGCTGTAGAAGAAATGGGCAGCTATGGACCTTTTCTACACCATTCCTGCACATCCATAGCTATTTTCCCTACTGTTTTCCCCTCTTTGGGCCCCTTTATCACCACTTTCCTATCAACCCTTTTTCATTTCTTTTAAAGAAATTAGCATGGGGTAAGCAGGATTTAGCACTTTTAAGCAGCAGTAAGTGGATTTAAGCTTGTTTGCACAGGGGTAAGCAATGCCTACACAGGTTAAGCAACTGAGAAGCTAAATCAGTATAAGAAATTGTAACCAGAAGTTAACAGTGCTTACCTCCACGCAAACCCATGCAAACCCGCTTACAACTGCTTAAAAGTGCCTTAATCACTCTGGCTCCAACGGCCCTTGTTCTACCCAGCAATAAAATAAACAGTCTTTGCAAAGCTCAGACCCAAGACACTGCACACCACAGCGAAAGTGATTTACCACTAAGCCATGTCACATCTACATAACCATGATGTTTTCACAAACATATACTGCAGTGATGGTGCTGCGGTAGTGTTGTCGCCTCACAGTAAGACGTCCTGTTCGATTCTCAGCTAGAGTGTCTTCTGTGTGGAGACATGCATGAATGGGCATACCTTTGTTGAAGGTTGTGCGTCAGGGCCGGCAACTCGGCATGTAAAAATCTACTGCCAATCATTAGCGGACCGGAGTTCCACTGTGGCGACCCCTAACTGGGAAAAGCTGAAAGACACAACATCATCCAGCACATTCATTCAACAGTACAGGAAATATATTTAAACATGTAGATGTATTTATTTATTTATGTATTTATTTTTTTACATTTGTTAACCGTGTTAGTCTAACTGAGCTTTTGGCTGATTTTCAGCAGAGACATGGGGGAGGGGGGCTCCTCAATGAATAAAATGTAACATTGTATATATATATATATATATATATATATATATATATATATATATATATATATATATATATATATATATATATATATATATATATATATATATATATATATATACACACACACACATACCTATAAATATATATATATATATATATATATATATATATATATATATATATATATATATATATATATACACATATGCATACATCTATAGATATATATGTCTATATATATATATATATATATATAGAGAGAGAGAGAGAGAGAGAGCAATATATATATATATATATGTAAGTATATATATATAGCTATATATGTATATAGAGATATATATCTATATATGTAAAAATGAACATAAATACATTTATGACCACAGGCACCATTAATAGGGGTGAGGGGGCCCAAGCTACATACATCTTGTACGTATTGATATTACCCCCCCCCCCCACAGCCAAACAAGTCTGCCCTGCAATACAATACCATCTGTTGCAAGTCCCATAACCAAAAGGACCCGACACAACTTGGGCACAAGATGTTAACAGTAATCCATCCCACCTGTATGATGTCAGGCTGGTATCAGTAACATATGAAGTACAGTCTGGCTGCTATAAAGAATGCACAATGTGGAAGCAATAAACATTCTTAAGATACATACACACACACACACACACACACACATATATATGCATATATATATATATATATATATATATATATATATATATATATATATATATGTAACTACACAGATGCACACACAGATATGTATAGGAAGATACATATTTAGAGGGTGCACACCATACAGAACAGCCAGTATTCCTACAGTTGATACCTTTTGAAATGTACACTGTATGAGTCACCCATACAAAAGACAATTGTTGCCTGAAACATTTACCCACAGAGAGGTCAAACGATATAACACCACACACTTTCCATACATGAGAAAGCTTTATTTGTGTAATATTACAGTTGTATATGCCATGCCATATACTGTTTAGACTTTGAAAAACATATAAGTAGATTAATACAATTCTAAACAGATAAATTAATACAGTATTCTGGAAAGCATAGCATATGTTGCTGTCCAGGCTAAGGTCTTCAAGTAGTACAACAGTAAAGACAGACTGGGCCACAGGATAACAATCAATCAACAGTAAGTAATGCAGATGTATAGTCCAGCAGCCTCTAACTACACTCTGTTTGCAGTCCCTAGGGGGAAAAGACTTCATTTGACACAATGGGATGTATCTGTTACATAACAAGTCATAACTGAAACCATCACAATTACAATGACAAACAGAACAGTCTGTATGACAAGAAGCAGTAGACCAGCATTCTCCCAAGGTGAATTGTATGGCAATGTACATCCAGATAACTTAAGGCAGCTTACTCCTGATATCCCTCACATGTTGTAACAGCCTAGGTTATTTATGGTGGATCCCCCCTATTGACTGACATACAGGGACATATACCACTGTTACATACACTGACCTCTGGACTGCAGAAGGGCACACATGCATTGTGCAGATGAAGCCCACACTTATATGGACCCAACCCCACAATATGTGTGGGGGCCACAACAGCAGTGGAATGATGGCAGGAATGGCAGCATGACATACTCACAGGCCACTGCATAACAACCACTGACTGCATGCCATATGGACAAAGCCTGGTATGTAGTTGGAGGACAGAGGCCGGAACACAGGCCCATATGTGAAATGGTTTTGTCATACACTAAGCAAGTTGCTGGTGTTACAGGATAGTCTGCAACATACCCTTAGTCAGGAATATGAAGTCAGAAACACATATGGATGTAGCCATGTACTGATAGCTCTCAACACACACACTGCCAGTGATATATCTGATACAAGACCTGTGTGGTGGACAGACAAAACATAACAGGCACACCTCTGGCCATCAATTGGATAGGCCCACAATTGAGAGCTATGCAGACAGACTGCATTCTATGTTAAACTAGTATGTACACACAAACCCTGTAACACTGGTGCTATACAGTGCATACAACAACACTACTCACACTCTGTCTGTAGTTCTGGAACCTCATACAAATATGTAGCTGGCTGGAGTGTGCAAGTTCTCTTGTAAGAGGTATTGCTACCTGCTGTCTGTAACACTGCTGCCCACACACAGGAAGGATGCCCACCATGCAGAAAAGGTAAAGTGACCACACCCACATGATGTAGGGATTTATAGTAGTGGGTTGCCATGACAGTGGTAATTGGAAGTACTACACAGCATGCTGCATGCAGGTAGCAAGTGGATGAAACTGATTAGTGCAGAGGCCATCACCTGATCATGTGCATCACATACAAAAGCCATGCTGCAATCTATTCAAAGCAGCTCAATCCATTTACTGGAGAGATAGTGAAAGAGAGAGAGAGAGGAAGAAACCAAAACAGAAACCGAAAACAAAACAGAAACAATAAAACAAACACACCTGGAAAGAAAGCAGGGAAAAAAAATACTCCTATAAGGAAACCATCCAAAACAGACCTCATTCCCACAACAGGTATGTGAAGTATGTATGCATGTAATTGACAGTAGTACTTGGTCAATAATACTGGGATAGATGATGTGGAATTATATATATGAACCATTAGGTGTTGTTGTTGTAATGATGTTCAGCTGAACAACTGCTAAGGACAATAGCGTCTGCCCCTGTGAGTAGTGGGCCATACCTGTCAACTGTGCAGAGCAGCACTGACTGACAAGATGTAAGCCAACATAGTGTGTGTTGTGTAATGGAAAGGATGTATATTACTGTGGCCAATGACTGGTGGCAGAAATAATGCCATAATGATGGACAAGTGGGTTCCAAAGCCCACCACTTGCAGGAAACTTAGGTTAACATGTATTGTAGCATGCTGAAATGCCATAGGTGTGTAATAGGCATACCTGCAATCTGGCCCTATATATACCCTCCTGTTAGGCTGTGTCCATATGTGGCACCTGTCTATGTTGTAGCAAGGCAGAACAGTACAGCCATGCAGGAAGGAGAGTTAGAAATTGTGGACCTGATGTCTGAATGTACCGTATATATATATATATATATATATATATATATATATATATGTGTGTGTGTGTGTGTGTGTGTGTGTGTGTGTGTGTGTGTGTGTGTGTGTGTGTGTGTGTGTGTGTGTGTGTGTGTGTGTGTATGTATGTCTACAGATATACAGACACCCATATGTAGACATATATATAAACAAATATAATATATATACACATATAATATATATATATATATATATATATATATATATATATAAACATATATAGATTTATATATGCGTATGTCTACATATATACAAACACACACACACACATATGTATGTAAATACATGTCCCCTATATTACCACCACAGTGCTGCATGTTATGTGTGAGGGAACATCACACATAGCAATACACACAGATATATACAGTGTGTGCAACATGGATGGTTATGTCACATGTGAGCTCCTTGTTGGGACCACATTGCCCTTGTCTGTGAAGTAGGAAGTGAGAATATGGGGAAGGATAGCAGGTATATTTGTGGAGGTGGTTCGGGTTGGCAGAAATAGATGACAGCCTACAGGGGGAGTATATGACATATGTGGTGGGTAAACACCCTGGATGGTGTGTGTGGTCTGCGATGTGGAAGTCCCATGAGCCCCCATATGGAAACAATGGGAACAAGGCCCCCACCCATTGCTAATCACAACAGCAGTTTCATGGCCCTGAAGGTGCCTGGCCTGGAGGCTGAGCAGGAGGAGCATGTGGACCCTGTGATTGTGTACGGGGGGCCTCAATGTGCTGTAGCACATCCCACAAGTTTCTGTGGAGCTCCCTATGGAACAGACCCTTGACCTGACCTTGGGTGACAGAATCATGTCTGTGTGTGCCCCCAGGGAGGAGACCCTCCCATGAGGTGTTTCCACCTGAAGGTAGTGTTGGACCAGTAGATGAGGAGGCCTCAGGGTGGGTCTCCCATGTAATGTGGCCTGGTAACATGGCCGGGTGAGGTGGTTCTGTTGGCAACTATTCCCTTAACATGCTATTGTGTCACTGTTATAGAACATATGTGGGTAGTAATTGCCCACACAATCCAGGAACATGTCCAACAGCATGCATAGATATCCCAATAACACAGAATGACAGATGTGCAGCAATCACATATCAAGCATACCACATGCATATATGGAACCATAATGGCCCTGACAATGACATGCTGATGAAATAGTCCATAACAGGCCAACAATGATAGTGTCCCCACAGGAAACATGGCTACAAGCACATAGCACAAATTGTGGTACAATACAATATATGTCCCAATGGTAGGTAAGCTGTAGCCATACCTACTGAGTTGTGTGAACAGTTTGTTGTCACAGATATGGTGGGGGAAACTGAGATGTGTACTAAGAACTATGGTAACCTTGCTGTATGAGTTGTTCAGACCTGTTTCCATCTTTATGTCTTTCAGGCAAGATGTCCCATGGACGTTTACCAGTGTATTCAGTTGCAGAAAATTAGGTCATTCTAAACCACCTGACACAGCACTATCAGGTTCTCTTTAGCAGGATAGCCCATGAGCAGCAGGTGCAGACCGCCCTGTGGAATGATTTTGTCCACAGGGTCAATGTTGTCAGCCTGCATAACCACAGTTATGAGCAGGTCCAGCATCATTGTAGTGACCAGCTTCACAATGCCAGTTGATGTGCTGCTGCAGTCTGGGGGTTCTCCTTGCAACAGGGGGGGCATGCCATCCATCCCCCCTAACATGTGGTGAGGAGCTCCTCGCCAGCCTCCTGGCACCTGCCTGCCCGCACACCCAACAACTGGCAGCGACCATTGTGGAGGTGGGTGCTACTCACACACCAGTTGTGGAGCGTGCAGGTAAGGCCACAGGGCACATCAGTAGACCACTGTTGTGCATGCATCTGCATCTGTACAGGTAGATCATGCATATGTGAGATTTCATATATATATATAGTCTGTTACTGCGTAGTAGTAATAAACAGATGCACATAAGCATTGTGGACTTGTACTGTTGATGTACTGTAATGCTGCACCCACCCTGTAGCAATGCCACAGCTGTGGCCACTGACATCATATCTCTCACACTGTTATGTAGGTCCCTCTGGTATAGCACCAAGGCAGCAGCCTGTAGCTGGTGAGTATGGTTTATGTTCATGCTTGTCAATACACCAGGCATGTAATGGCTATGGTATATTCCATGCACACAGCTAATGCACCTACTCATAATGCATGCCATACATGTTCACGTATTGCTGCTGTTAACTGCACTGCATCACAGTGGTGACCATGATGGGGTATCTGAAGGGTATGTCAGACACCTTCAAGATAACTAACATCCTGTCATTGTGAAATGCATCCACAGGGATGAGCATAATGGTGGGACACATGGCCTACAGTAGGGACATGTGTGAAACATCACCCTTATACAGTGCTACAGCAGTGTGTATACCAGTATTACAATGGCAACTGTTACAGATCTACACTACGGCATATCATAATACTGTGATCCACAACCCTTAACACCTGCAATGTGGTCCCAACATGAGCACTGAGTGTGTAATATGGAACCGTAGGTTAGGGCAGCAAATATGGGGAATACATACCTTCACAAACACTGGAAGTATATGTGTGCACACACTCCAGAGTAAATATAGTGGAAGCAGCTGTTGAGGTACTGCCTGCATGCATTTGTCATGGAAATGCACTGTTCAGCAAGTTCACGTCCCGAATTTCACACCATGTAGTGGTCAGCTGTCCAAGATGTTTGGCCATCAAATGTGCACACTTACCTGCAACAGAGGCAGGTGTGGCTTGCACACATCTTACATGACATGGCATAGGCCCCATACCCAACAGATAGCACCCATGAGCTGTACATGTAGCCATACCTCACCATTGCATATGCCATGGCAAACAGTGCAGACAGTTATGTATGTGGCAAGGATGTATGGGATAGGAATGATGTAGGACATAAATAGATGGCCACCCAAGACAAATACTATCACATGTAGCAAACTGGTCATGCAGTCTGCCCACTATCATGCCTCAAAACTGAGGGGGTAGCAGAAATGTCGAGCAACTACTGGCTGTGTGGTACCCGTGTCAGCAATTGCCTGGACTGTGCAAACACGTGGCCTATGGGTTAGAGTAAACAGATGTGACAGTTGTTCCACAGGAAACATCAGCCAGGCCTCTCTACAGGTAGTGTATGCATAACAGAACTGGTCCCCAACAGTCATGCGTTGCAATGTGTACTGGTGTAACATGACCACATTGTAAACCTACAGACAGTATTATGTAAGATACAGGTGCTGCACAACCAAATGGCCCACCATCTCCATCTGTACTGTGCTGGTGCTGTGTACATCAGTATGTTTGCCAGTCATTAGCTGGGAGTAGGCTATTACATGTGGTGTGCAGTGTTTGGGACACTGCAAACTGACACACATGTGTAGACCATAGTTGTCAAGCATCTGAAAAAAGACTGAAGGTGGGGAGGGTGTGTCATCATGACACACCAGTGCACTGCAGCAGGGATCCTAAGGAAGCTAAGAATGGCTGTATCTTCACACAGTAAGGTTCAGGAACTGTGACAGATGTAACCCTAACTCCACAGTAATAGTGACGGCAGTGTGTGAACTCCAAGGGATGTGCACATGAGTAGAACTAGCAATCATGCAGAGTTTTGCTAGTATACCCCAGCCAGGAATAGTGACTGCTGTAGTACACATAACAATAAGTGCAACAAACCATCATGATAAGGGCGTGCACACATGTGCACCCATGGAGTTTACGAATCGTGGTCAGCATCTGCACACCTAACACATTTCTTAGACACTGCATGTGAATGTACAGGACATATGTCACATATCACGCCCATGTAATGTTAATATATGAGGTGATGTGGTCCCATGGCATATCAAGGAAGAGTGCGTCATATCAATAAGGGTGTGTAAACTCCCCATAGCCACAGTAAGGTTTGACGGTTGTCAGTGTAATAGTATCATTATTGGTCATACATGCACCGCTGATGATGAGATCTGTAAACCAGACATCAGGCATTCACAAATGACATCTGTCCACATATTATCCCAGGTATGTTTTACTCAAACACATAGGGGCTGTGAGTATTAGAGCAGACATAACTGACGCAGTAATACACATTCAGCAATGGTTGGTACACCTGTGAGGTTTGGTGCACAGTACACAGCAGAGTGCAGAACAGGTGCACAGCAATACTGTGTACATGGGTGCAGTATTTTCCAGGGGAAGGGGCATCACTTACTAACACAGCCCATGCATCTCACAAATATATACTGTTGCTAGCATGGATCGACTATAACAGCACTGCATGCTGTTGAGTACCATATGTAATGCATGTTGACAAATGGGTAATGGGAGGACTGTGTGTACTATCTTTGTGCAACCTCACCTGTAGGTGTGTGTGTGTGTGTGTGTGTGTGTGTGTGTGTATGGGGGGTTATTTTGTCTGTAAGTGCAATCTGGTGGAGTGGAGGGGGTTGAAGCATGTAAGATGTGTGTGTGTGCAGGTGTGTGTGTTTGTGTGGGTGTCCATGTATGCACATGTCTGATTGTGGGGTTGTTCATACCACAGTATATCCCTTTGGAATCGTGCAGTACATGGACATGGACTGACACATGAGACACCAGGAATACTTGTCTGATATGATAGTATAATAAGGTCTGTAGCATGGAATATGCATTGGGAGGGGAAGACACCAGGTATACCCTTAATATTGCAATCAGCAGAAAGGTAAATGACTACCCACATATGCAGCACTACAGATGTGTTGGGGAATTACTAGACAATACCAGGGAATGTATCCATATATTACTGTTATCCATGTGATAAGTTCATTGAGCAGCAGATCCGGCATGTATTGAGCAATAGTTACATATGGCACTCCAGTGTGTAACATTATGGAGGAACGTAGTAGCCCATAACATATGGGGGCCGTGCTCATAATGTCTGGACATACCCAGGGTGAACACAGGATGACAGCAGTGAGGCCATGTAAAACCTACTCCTCTCAAGTCAAGGAGGTAATGGAGTAACAGGTCTTGTGTTGTGATCACACTTCTAGGCATTTAAAGGAATGATACGTTAATGAGTGGTATTAATGAGTGTATGTTACCAAGTGTGATGCAGGATGAGGAACCTATAGTGAATAAACATGGGACTGTATGTAAATTCAGTGAGAGGTAGGTATTATGGTGGCATTTCAGTGTGTGTGTGTGTGTGTGTGTGTGTGTGTGTGTGTGTGTGTGTGTGTGTGTACTGGTATGCAATGCTGTACAGGTCTTAAAGTGCATTTCTTGTTCTCCCCCACAGGTGGTGAGGTGGGTCATGGTCCCTCCTGCATACAATCTGATGTTGGTGTCTATATAGACACCAAAGATAATGACAGGACTGTTGAGGCACAGGCAGGGTTGTCAGAGGCCGAAACTGTGTTATCATTTGACATCCCCCTCTTAGCCACCCCAACCCCGCACACAGTTACAGTGCCTATACATACCAGTGGCCATAGCAGAGGGACAGTTGGCAGTTGGTGGCAGTGCATAGGAGAGTGTGGTATCTCTGCTTATTGTATCTGGTCACAGCAGGCATAACTGGATGTCTGGCAGGACACTACATAGGCAGATAGGCAGATGTACCGAGGTGCTCATAGTAGGGCCACTGGTCATAATGCCCCTGGCAGAAGCACCACAACTGGTACCACCAGGCGCATGTTTTAGACTGTCATGGGGGCACAGGCACATATGGATCTGTACATCAGACAGGGCCTGAGGCTGCAAAGGGTGGGTCTCTCATCTGTAAGTGACAACTTCCATGAACTTGCTGGTGCCCTACGTGATTATACTGAGGTCATGGATAGACAGATGGGTGAGATGGTGGGCCTCATCAACCATGGTTTGTCCATGCTCAAACAGGTGGTGGGAGTGGGGTGATGGTCGCATGGACGTAGGCCAGCAACACCAACAGCTGCTGGTTGACAAGGAAATGCTAGGACACCAAGGCACTCCTGTAGTGGCAGCATCAGCCCAGCACTGCAGGGGGGAGTGCTGTCCACAGCACACCATAGCACGCCACATGCACATGGCCCTGGCCAGTTCCAGGAGGGATCTGGCTCCAACAGACATCTGTCATCATCAGGGGAGAGTAGCACATTGAGGCCTGTACTTGGACGTGCCCAAGGAACCCCTGGCAGGCACAGTCCACATGTCCGTGGCCGGAGGTGGTGAACTGCACACCCTGCCAGGTATGGTCTGCAGCTGTCCAAGAAACACCTGTATAGGGCAACCACATGGCAGAACTTTGTGGATGAATACCCACACACTATACAAACACACCTAGAGCAACCTCATACCTACACACACCACATCACCATGCCCATTTCAACTAATTACACCCCTCACCCACACACATTGTGTCAAACATATGGCCCACCCTCGGTCTCTGGCAAACCAAAAACACACCCTGTGCATATGATGATACCTGTGCCACATCCCTGTCATCCATAATATCGATGCAGAGACAGGTTAATATGGTTCTGATGCACACGGTGACTGTACTATAGTGTACCAATGTACTGCTGTGTAACATGTTGTCAGGGGTAATGTTTAATGCATACATGTCAGGTAGTGTACTGTTCAGCAATGCTGCACTATAGCTGTTAGTAACACTGAGTGATTTTGGTCTCCATAATGTTATCCATTTGTGTTGTAGGTGTACATGGGTCAGCAGGAGGATGGTCTGCAGTCACCATGGCTGTGACATATCCTGGGTACAGCTGAACACATCACATGTTTGTATAACAGTTACTGCCTGTGCCACATGGACAGGTGACTTCCTGGGACATGTATAATCAGCAACCTGATGTAGATACATCCACATACACCCACACTCTTACTTGACAATACTGGGACTAGACCCCTACCTAGGTATGTAGTGCTACTTAAGTGTGTGGCTTTCACTGCACAAACCACACAGCATTTATGGTGAGGTGTGTTCAGGGTTACATGTTACATGCAGAACATCCCCAGACATGTACAGTATGGTAATGGTGGATGTAATGGTTGTATATGGACAATATATAGTGTGACATACCATCATATACATATTAAAAGACACATAACAGGCAGATGCACATCCGAGAGACCTGGGCCTATCGGTGCTATGTTGTCAGTGTGTCCAATGTATTACAGGTAGGCTGTACACAGCACATGGATAACTGGGCTGGATTATGGTAAATGTTACCTGTATGGTTGATGGTGATAGTGGTAACCATGCAGTGGTACATGGGACATGTACCAGGTGTACCATAGTGTAGTGACAGTATACACAGCACCCATATCCCACAGTGGGTATTGTACTCAGTGGAACCCATGATGACACTCTGACATACCCACCATCACACATTGCCCACAACTGTGATACAACCCATTGTCAATCCCAACAGTGGTACTACAGGGATATGCATCTAATGCACATGCCACAGACATAGTAGGGTGATGCATTGTCATGCCTCACCTATGGGCAGCAACCACACTATCCATACTACTGTGTAGCAATGCATATTGTAATAGGAGTATGTCGCCTCAGAATGCTGTACCCTACAGATATACAGATGTGCACACATACAAACACTTGCCAGAACTCAATGGGTACCCCATGCCTATCAACCCATTTGTACAACACTGTTGTGCTGGTACTGCAAGGCTCATGTAGCAGTTAGAGAGAGGAACGTAATAGGGTACATGTAATGTCTGGTACAGCAGCAGCCACATCTTATTATGGCAATGGGTGTTGCGGTGATGTGAAGGCCCTCATGATATTCCCAACTACAGGTGTACTAACACACAGACACTGTTATCTTCAGTAATGCACACATACACATTTGTCAGTACTGGGGTGCATCGCTGCAGGTGGTCATAGGTGCGTACCTGGCTATTATCCATGGAGAGATGGGAAGTGTAAGGGATGTGTATACAGTGGTATCATAACACCTGCCATATGCCAGCAGGCAATCTATTGACAGACATCACTGTGGTGACCCTCAGGGTGAGAGTGACATGCATCAGCCAATCCTCTGGGTACCTCCTGCAAATGGCCACTGAGGTGATCCAGTTGACATGTATGCAACATGTATTACAATACATGGTTAGTGTCTGTGATGGAGACCTGTACCCAAGCATGTTATGTTGACTGTGGTAGTGTAGTGGAGATACCCATGGCATGTGCTGTGTACAGGGTGTTGTCTCCTATATGTACCAGTTATAACACAGCTGGGCACACATGTCAGCGTCAGTCAAGCATAGGTTGCCTGTACTTATTCAAGCTGGATACCTGCCATCTGCACATTTGCACAGAGACTGACAGACTTCATCTTGGCAAGTAGCTATGCAGTAGGATGAATGTGTCAACAGATAGATGTCTGACACCAATATGTATGCCATTGCTACATGTTGGAAGCCCTCACTGCCATGTGCTGTACAGACAATAGTCTACAGTTACTTTCCACTTGTCAGATCATTATCCAGTAGGGGATATATACTGTGATGACACAGCTCACACACCAGTAACACGAGGCCTCAGAGTCCAGTTATGCCTGCAGGTGTGCTTGTTGTCAGTACTATAGTTAGCAATCTACTCTTGCCTGGGAAAGCACTGTCAACAGTAGTAACGCCATGAAACACTACATGCTTGTGTGACAGCACGTAAACTGAGTTACTACCCTTGCATGTAACACATTCACATGGATAAGAGTGATGTACAGGTCATATATACTTGCGTGTCCCAGACATGACACTCACGCCCCTTGCTACTGTAATGATGACACATATATGCGTGTTTTGTACATGGCATTGCATACACTTATTACAGATGACATTACCCTGTTATGTTATCAGACTGGGATGTGAGCACTGGTTACCAGGGCTGAGCCATGCTTCGCAGGTGTCAGCATTGCTACAATATAACGGTTGAGCACATTTGCACATTGGTAAGCAAAGCCTACATGGTGTAAGCATTTAACCATAAGCAAGCACCACTTAGCTTTGCACAAACCAAGAAAACAAACTTAAAGCTGCTCAAAACTGCCATAACCACTCTGCATCCAACAGCCCTTGTCCTGCCCAGCAACAAAACAAACAGCCCTCGCAGGTCTTGAACTCTGGACCTGTACAATACAGTGACAACAGTTAACCAGTATGCCATGACAGTTGTGAAGACATTTGTTTTTTTTCCAATATATCTGTCAGTACACATATTGAATAGTATTGAACAATTGCTTTGACTTCCAAAATTTCGTAGCACTTGTTATTGATATTACTGTTGCATCATATATGTTGTTATATCTAAATATACACATATCAGATACATACGGTAAGATGCGTCTGGGAAGGTATACACAACTGTGATGTTTACACATGACAAGGATATGGATATATACATATACATATGTAGATATATGTCTACATGTACATACACATATATATTCATGTATATGTATTTGTACCCATCTGTATAGTGCATCATATATATATATATGGTCATTTCTAGAACTCTCTGTATATATATATATATATATATATATATATATATATATATATATATATGTGTGTGTGTGTGTGTGTGTGTGTGTGTGTGTGTGTGTGTGTATGTACATGGATTCAGTTTTGAAGCTCGAAATACTGAAATATTGAAATTCAATATTTCGCACCCATAAAGTGGAATCCTGAAAAGAATGAAAAGTCAGAAGAGCGAAATTTAAAACCTCGTATACCAAAGATTTTGAATTAGCGCTTCTGGTGTTTCACTGTGGTTATGGATTCAGGTAAGTGCTTATGTGTTAAGGGTTTTGGGTAGGAGCTGTGATATGTGTTAGTGTTTTGTTGCTGTGATGTGTGTGCGTGCGAGGAGAATGTAGCTTGTGTGGCGGTGTTTTGTGTGGTTTTGTATGTAGTGCAACCTTGGAGTTAGAATGTTTAAGTAGGGGGGTATGGGGGTGCAGGGGGGCTTGCCTCCCTGCTTTTATATAGGACAGAGCTTGTGTTTGTGTGTGGGAAGGAAGGTGTGTGTTTGTTTACAGCAGAAGTGCTAATTCAAAATCTCTGGTATGTGAGATTTTGAATTTCGTGCGTTTTCGTTCTTTTCAGGATTCCACTTTATGGGTTCGAAATAGTGAATTTCGATATTTCAGTATTTCAAGCTTCTAAAGTGAATCCATGTGTATGTATATATATATATATATATATATATATATATATATATATATATATATATATATATATATGTATGTATATATAGATATATATATATATATATATATATATATAAAACTATATGTGCATACATATCTAATCAGATATACCTATTTATGTTGATATATATGTAGATATCCATAACTGTATGTATATATATATATATATATATATATATATATATATATATATATATATATATATATATATATATATATATATATATATGTGTGTGTGTGTGTGTGTAGACATACATAGCTGTGTATATGTATATATTTGAGTTTGTATATATATATATTTATATATATATATATATATATATATATATATATATATATATATATATATATATATATATATATATATATATATATATATATATATATATATATATATATATATATATATATATATATATATATATAGATATAGATATACATATACATATATGTTTACCATATGTCCAGAACATGGAGTGGTTCCTACCTCAGCACCAATAGTCCCAACCTTTTAGTGCAAAGGGATGTCATGTACATATTGCAGGTATATATGTAGGCTGTTACTACTGTAACAGGGATTGTCTTGACAGACATGTTGTCTGTGGGAGGTCACGTCTGCTTTTGACATGTACGCCACTGGCTACTGACAGACATCCTAAGGACATCATAGTACAGTACCACGGCTAGCACAGTAATGATCCTGTGGACTACAGCAGAGATATGACCAATATATGTGGACTGTCTGGCACTCTGTTATCAGTCCAGAGGTGTACACGGATCCCCTTCATGCGACACACATGGACCACACCTGACAATGTGGATGTTAACAGCCATGTACATGGGTATATCACTTAAATACTGGACTACATACGCCCACACAGTTTATGCATTCACACATGCCAGTCTGTCCTGACACATAATACCAGGTGGCGAAGAGATCACATTGCCACATACTACCAAGTAGTTAGTGACATACATCTGTACAGAATCCCACTGCTTTGTCAGAAATACAAAACAGTTTTCGTGGCCTGGCAGCAGTATGTCTTGCAAATAACTGGACATAACAGCACACTGGGTAATTACACTAAGCT
This sequence comes from Protopterus annectens, assembly GCF_019279795.1. Classification (NCBI taxonomy): domain Eukaryota; kingdom Metazoa; phylum Chordata; order Ceratodontiformes; family Protopteridae; genus Protopterus; species Protopterus annectens. The sequence goes on along the minus strand of NC_056725.1, from coordinate 1,447,657,829 downwards.
GTTAGGCATGTAACAAAGCACTGTACAAACTACAGGCAGACTGCCACAACACTAGATTATATTTTGTATGTGTGAATACACATGTACCTGCAAATATAGCAGGCTCTACAAACATGTCACAGCACAGAGTAACAGATGCCTGTGAGAAAGTGCATACCCACAACCAATGTGAACACAGCCACAGCCACATATGGTATGCAAGCTTAATATGACACTATATGGACTATCTGATAAATACCATCCTTATATGTTCCACTTACACACTAACCTTACATAAACTAGGTCACGACACAGTGTGGTCCGATGCCTGTCTATGGTATGGGACACATTTGCGTTTGGCCCTACAGACATGTGAGCTGATAGGGTACCATACACTGGAGCAGCATGTAACATCACATAGAACAGGACCAAGAACAATGGCATCTACCACAGTCTATGCACAGGCCAAGGTACATATGCACAATACACATACTGTCGACAGTCACCAAAAGTACACAGACCCCTGTACTGTACACACAACCACAGAATGCCCAGGTTATGTCCTCAGAAATAACCCCTACTATACATAACATGTCTAGCAGTCTGATATCTGACTGACTTGTTATCAGGTATGATGTCAATAAATAATGATGTACAGAACATATGCACCTCTTATTGCATGACCTATCTACAAAGGTTGACAGACTTGTGGCTGGAGCCCCAAACACTGGGCAAATATTGGCATGTTGTTGTGATAACCTCATACAATTACTGTTGTACCAGGGTTTGTTGTGACATATGTCCTCTGATGGATATGAAGTCAGTAACTCTCATGGCTGTCACAATGAACTGACTGCAATCCTCAGACTATGCTTTGGCAGGTCTGAGATAGTTGTTCTGTGAGTGACACAAGAAACATAAGACTCCACACACTGCCCAGTCTTCAGATAACCCTACAGGTGGGAGTTTCCTCAAACACATAACACTGTCATGACAGGTATTATATCATGTAGACCAGCCATATCCACACACATCCTGTTAAACCAACATTACTCCAAATGCAGAAGAGCAATACTTACATTCTGTAGTCATGTCTGGCACATCTCCCTCCTGTTTGTTAGCCTGTCTCCCCAGTGTATGTTGTTAGAGGTAAATCCCAATGCAATCTGTGATGCTGTTTGCCAAACACCAAATTGAGGTCCTGCTCACAGTGAATGAAAAGACCCAACACCCACATGATGTTCCTAGACAGTGGAGTGTGTTTCCATGCAATTGGCTATGGGAATGTTACTGCAGCTGTTCCACATGCAATCAGCAATTAATGCAGAGGCCATCAGTCGTACATGAGCATCACTTACAAAACACAAGCTGCTGCCTAAGCAAAGCAGGTGTACTTCTCCACATCCACCAGAGAGGGAGTGAGAGAGACAGGCAGAGAAAAAGTAAGTCAGGTAGGGGGTGGGAGAGTAAAACCTAAGAATGTTTGTGTTACACACCTACCAGTACAGGGTTTCAAACCCATGACTGACTATGTATTTCTATAGCATGTCTATGCAGTTATTGCATGCACCCCATAGCTTACATGTTGGGGAGCTGTCCAAAGGTATATCTGATAGTGAGTGACATCTGCAACAGTGATATAAGAGAGATAAGGTAGGTGTAGTACACGTGCCTGTCCCTATAAACTGGTGTCAACATCAAAACAGCCATACTCTCTCAAGGACTCACAGACATTAACATAGTTGGCAGGGTCAGGAATAGACTTCCTAACTAGCTAGTTTGCCACAATACAGTAATACGCAGGTATCAGATGCACCACAGGGGTATCCAGATGATATATGGGCAAAGGGTATGTGAAGCTGTCTGACATCAGACAGCATGCTTCAGTAGGCCAATGGGAGTTGTAGTGAGTGTGAATGGAGTCAAAAGCATTATACTCCACACACACTGACATAGGGTGCCAGTACTGACATACAGGGGTGCATTGCTTCACTGGTGTGTAGTGGTTGACTGTGCCAGAAGGTTGTACAAAGATAGGTGAAAGGTATACTTTGGCATCAGGCCACATGACAATGGTCAGCAGTGTGGCTCAGGGGTGTAGTGTCTAGATTGGCCCACACAGGTGGATATTGTATTCACCATTCATTCATCTGGGTTACTATTGTTTGTGGCCAGTGCTGTGTAATGCTTGCCATGTACGTGTTCTATAGTCCATGACATGGATGGTATCTGGGATGTGCACACGTCACACATGCATATTCAGTGATATGTGGAACTGTACCTGGGGAGTCTGGCCCATGTTGTGTATACAGATTGTTATCATCAGATGTGCCAGTCCTGGCCTCATGTGGCTGGAACTGGTAATGGACACCAGGTTGCCCTGCACCTACATTGATAGCATGACACAGGTATTCCTTGGTGTCAGTGGCATCTGTCCATACAGGGCATGTGTTTAGGGCATGGTATGTTCTTTGTGGGTCACATTTGATGGCACTTCAGTTGTTGCAGGCATCCAGTGGGGAACATAGTGAAGGCGCACTGTCTGCAATTATGTGCCTATTGTAGTAATGGGACAGGGTGCCATGCCCTCTGTAGTCCACTGCAATCACACCACGGTTACTATCTGTGGGCAATATGCAGGCTACTACCAACAAAGCAGTTGCTGCCTAGGCGAGTGTGTTAGTGTATGAGGCATGGGTTGAGAGTGTTCTCTGTTTAATACAAGGGTTGCCTAATTTGTTGGCATTACGCAGTTATAGAACACACCATGGAAATTACTTGGTTTCTCTTTCCCCAAAGGTGTATTTCAAAGTGAATGACATCAGCAGGCTTGCCATAGTAGGGCAATGGGGAGGGCAGTGTGTGTGCATGGGCCATAACCCATTCATCTAGAGGTAGACACACCCCACTCAGGCACACACAGGTTTATATTCCACAGGTATGTGTATACAACTGCAAGATGACTACTGTCTTGTACAGTCATGTTGCACAGTTACCACTAGCATGACAGAGGCTATAATGCTGAGGGATTCCAGAGGGAAATGTCTATGGTGAGTGACATTTACACATCATCTGGTTGTAGCCATTTGGCTGTGTGCTGGGTGGGACAGGTCTCATGATGAAATGCTCTTTGTCACTGTCACTCTCTTCCACAGATCTATGTATGTGTACTTTTGGCATATTATAGTGGTTGTCCTTGGATATATGTGTGTATTCCTATCCAATGTGTGTGCAAAGCATGACTGGTGCATACTGAGGAGTGTATGCACTAACATCTGCAACTGTCAGATATGCATGGCCCACTGTTGTTGCCAGACATGGGCTTCATTTCTTTATGTGTGTGAGCATGCCCAGTATGACATTTCAGTATTTTGTTGTCTGACATTGCCTTCATTTCTCTAGGTGTGGGAGCATGCCCAGTATGACCTTCTGTATTGAATGTGTAAATCCATTCCAGGTAGATTGTACTCCAGTGCAGACTTTTGTGTTCTACAGCTACAGCTAGCAAACTGTTTCTGTAGGATATCTGTAGATCAGTTGACAATATTGGGTCAAAATGAGCAAGGGATAGTGGGTTACTGTAGGTAATTGTGTATGTGCTGCTTCAGATACAGGGTCCTATTGTTAGCAGAGATATTCAGATATGTGTAATGTAGTACACTGTGATGTTTTATGTCATCAGGCAATGTCAGGTAGACATATTTGCTCGCAGTGATGTCCTGGGGAACACAGGGTAAATGCAGCTGTGTCTAGTATTGTGGTCAAACGCCTACATATTCTTTCAAACACATGCCATTCTGGAGGGGGAGCTGCAGACACTTGTTGCTGGGTCTGTGTAACTGGTTCAGCACCTTGGTACAGTAGTGGCAGAGGATCCCATAGTTGTACATCCATCGACGTAACAGTATAGCTTTATCTTGCTGTGGCAATACCTCACAGCTGTACAAATTCACACAGGTTACACAGAGGCAGGGGTCATAAGTCGAGACATTATCCCTATTGTGGTTTACGAGCACAGTTTGTAGCCACCCATTCTTGCATGTGCAGCCAGGGATAGTATGGCACACAGCTGTGTTTTGGACTTTGCACACTTCATGCTGCCCATGCTCCCCCCCCCATAGTATTCTATCCTCTTCCATACATTATGCAAACATTCTATAATACTTTCCCTATAGTTATCACCTCATCACAGTAGTATATTGATGGTTGTCCACAGTTCATGAAGTAGGACATGGTGGACATGTTACTGTGGTTTGTCCACATGGCCTTGCATATGGGTTCTGTGGACTGTGTTATGTTGTTATTTGGGAGTCCATGACATAACATACATTGGCAGTATGGGTGGGACACAAGCCTTTGGCAGAGGACTGTAGGCAATTTGGTAGTGATGCAGGCCAGCTGTAGCAGCCTGTTGCATTCTGTCAGTCCTACAGTCCCAGACTGCAATACAGTATATTACCTTGGGGTGACAGGGTAGGTGTGCTAGGTGCTCATGCCAATACTTTCTGTCAGTATTGATCCAGTGGTGTGGATGCTGGCAGTGTGCCACTTACAGCTAGGGGCACACCTGCATGGGACACCTGCACTGCATGCTGCATTCTTTCGCTATTGCCATACACGGGTGGGGGCATATTGTACTCATTCCCAACAGCAGGGATAAGACCAAAGAGGTACCTGTGGGTGGTGGTTGGGTGAGCTGAGTGCATGTGTGCTATGGACACTACTTGCATCTGACTCACAGATATGCATGGGGCATTCCACCTATGGTGGCTTGTGCAGGAACATCAGCTGTTTCTCAATACATCATTCCTAGGACCTTTGGGGTCTGCGAGTGTTTGGCCAGACGACATTGATATTCCCTACTACAAGCCCAGATAATGTGCTGCAAACCTGTACGTACAATTCCAAGGGTGTTTCCATTTAACATTTACACATTATACACTGTCTCGGGTACTTCCCCCTGTGTACTGCTTGTAGATCTGGCCCGACAGTCATGACATCTCCATATTTTAGATGGTGACACATATTACTTCCAAACATTTACAATGGCTTACTGCTAGAATGTGTTATACTGGGAAGCATTGTGTTTGGCACTGCAGTTGTGAGGACTTGGCCCTGTCATCAGCAGTACTGGGGAATGGCCACCAGGACAAACCTCACCATGCATACATACTGACCACTCTCACACAATATAAAACACACACCAACCTAACACACACAGATCTGCATATTGTACGCAAGCTACAATCAATCCTGCTACCTTGGCCAGCTGAGGTAATCTGTGCTCCACTGGTATTATACCTACACATACATGTTACTACATTTATACATAGGATTGGGGGGCATACCTGTGTGTTACTACGTGTCTACATAGGAATGGGGGGCACACCTGACTTGTACTACATTTCTACATAGGATGGGAGGGTACACCTGTGTGTTACTATGTGTCTACATAGGAATGAGGGCACACCTGACTGTTACTACATTTCTACATAGGATTGTGGGGGTCAGACCTGTGTGCCACTACGTGCTACATTGCAATGGGGGAGGCACACCTGACTGTTATTACATTTCTACATAGGATTTGGGGGGCACACCTGACTGTTACTACATTTCTATGTAGGATTTGGGGGGCACACCTGTGTGTTACTAAGTGGCTACATAGGAATGGGGACACACCTGATTGTTACTACATTTCTACAAAGGATTGAGGGGGCACACCTAACTGTTACTACGTGTCTACATCAGATTGGGGAGACACACCAGACTGTTACTACATGTCTACATTGGACTGGGGGGCACACCAGACTGTTACTACATTTCCACATAGGATTGAGGGGACAAACCTGTGTGTTACTATGTGCCTACATAGGAATGGGGGGCACACCTGACTGTTACTACATTTCTACATAGGATTGGGGGCACACCTGACTGTTATTATGTGTCTTCCTCAAATGGGGCCACAACAGACTGTTACTACATTTTTAAATAGGATTGGGGGGCACACCTGACTGTTACTACATGTCTACATCAGATTGGGGGGCACACCAGACTGTTAATACATTTCTACATAGGATTGGGGGGGCACACCTGTGTGTTACTACATGTCTGCATATGAATGGGGGGCACACCTGACTGTTACTACATTTCTACATAGGATTGGGGGGGCACACCTGACACTTGTACACATTTGCTATGACTGTACTGGCATGTCAGGTACTCCATTTCATTCTGTATTCTAACCTATCATGTGACTATAGACATATCAGTGCAGTACAGGTCTTAGGTTTGATTGACCTACATATCAGTTTCTGACTTCTTACCCTTCAGAACTAATATCCCACTGCCTGACCTGTTGTTGCCTGTCTGTGTAGGCCTGGGGAGGGAGGTTACCCATAGCCATCATTCAGAGGCCTTACCACAGCCTTTTTTGTATCTGTCTACACCTATCCTGCTGGCTGAGACTGTTGTTGGGTATGTGAGTTCTCTGTCTGGCATGTGAGTGTCGTATGGACACACATGTGGCTCAGCACATTTCCTGCAATGGGTTTTGACACCATGTGTAGTACTGGCTACTATGGTGACACCAGTATTTGTTACAGACCTCATGCTGCCACTATATGTATCTACTATCTGCTGGCATCCCATTCAGCCACCCGATTCACTTGCATGCTCACATCCATACCATAGATACAAGTAAAAACACATACTACTCCATTCGGCAATTGGTAGGAAGAGTGACTTACCTTGTGACTGTGCCAGTATAGTGGATGGTACTGGAGGGCTGCCTATGTTGGATGCACATAGTACACTACTTATACGTGGTTGAGCACAGGTAGTGTCATGTTTGGCATCCCTTTTATTGTATGTGCGAGTCAGAGAGAGGTGTCATTCCTTGGGTCCCTACTGTGTCAGTGTATGTGCTATGCGTTGCCTCTTTGCCAAGGCCAGGGCATACAGGGCACACCTCCTTTTGCCTACTGGGACAGGCTCAGGTTGTTCTTCCTCTGAGTCACTCTGTGCCTCTGCAGGTCTTGGCAATGGTGGGGGGCTGTGTGGCCCTGCCCCATGCTGTTCCTGCTGCAGCTGTTTCCACAGGATCATATTGGGTAGCATGACACATAAGATGACAATTTGAGTACATGTAGCTGGTGAGTACTGCAAGGCTCCACCGGGTGTGTCCAGGCACTGGAACCATGACTTAAGCATCCCAACCATATGTTCTATTATAATTCTGGTCTGTGCATGTGCCTCATTATGGAGTTCTTGTTCGGGTGTGTGTGCATTTCTGATGGGTGTCATCAGCCACAGCTCCAGTGCGTAACCAGCGTCCCCCACTAGGTGACCATTAGGGATGTCCCCATTGGCAAATCTATGGTACAGCTGCATCAGATGCCAGATGTGGGAGTCATGATAGCTTCCAGTTCAGCCAGCACACACATTCATTATAATGCCCTGGGCATCGCACACGACCTGGCAGTTGATGGAGGGGAAGACCTTGCGGTTGATGTAGACCCTACCATGCTCATTGGGTGGTGCTTTGATGCATATGTGCGTGCAGACTATAGCACTCACTACCTCACGGTATTCTGCTATTTGGTGGAAGAGATATATATTGCTAGCCAACACCTCACAGGTGTTGGGGAAATATACATGCTCACTGGCATGTGCCCACATGGCATTCAGGAACTGGTGGAGTACCCTGGTTGCTGATACCTGTGAGACCCCCATGATATCCCCAGATGGCCTTTGGAAGGTACCTTTGGCTAGTATTCTTAGGCCTACATATACCTTGGTATCCACTTGGATGGGTTCCCCTCTGTTAGTTCTGTGTGTCAGGCGTGGCCGGCACAACTCAACAATTTGCTGTAGGAGGTCCCTGTCCACCCTATAGTGCTCCACTATCTCCAACTCATGTAGCCTCCGGTAGGTTACCTTGGGTCTGTACACTCTTCTCCATTTCCTCACTGTGGGTTGGTCGACAGCATTCTCATCCTCACCACCCTCAACCTCTTCCATATGTTGATGTATGATATCTACTGCAGCCCCTATCATTTTGTTGTTTTTGTTTGTTAAAAATTCCCTGCTTGTATACACCAGTGGTGTTAAGTATGTGGGAAAAAACAGAAGGAAAGGTGTTTGCATAGTTTATAGTAGTGTTCTGGGTCTGGCTGGTCTGCTACCTGTGTAATTGGCTGATTTTGATACATTTCATCTGCCAGCTATGCTAGTTCTTCTTGATTACCTTCCTAATGCTGTTTTCCCTTCCCATTGCCTTCCTGTTTAAGGCCCGAGGTGCACTGTGCAAACACAGTGCTCAAATGTGCACAAAGCTGCTATTTCCTGTTTTTTTTTTTTTCATTTAAAACCCAGTGCGCGGCACGCACACCCACTTAGGCAATGTAAAGAGTGCTAGGCAGCCTCAGACACACCCCCTTGCTTAGCTCTCTTAAGCTAAGGGCAAATCTGAGCCACTGGGCTCCAATATGCTTACAGTATGCCTGACACATCCCCCATATGATGTCAACTAACTCTTAGGCTTGAACCATGCTTTTCCTGCACTTACACTGTTGGGTGCTGACTAGCCTTGAGGGGAAATCTGGGATTCAGTATCATTCCCCTCATTTGCATAGGATTGCCTGTTAATGCATAATTATAGGTCCCGCACTGTGCCTCCCCCCTTAGCAACCACTATTCACTGGCCATGGTGTCTTCTGCCTGCCATTGAATTGGTGAGAATGCTTATTTCAGTTTTTCTTTTATATTTTCGGCCCGATCCCATTTGTGGTCCACTGCCCTACACTTAAACAACTGAAATCAGCTAAAAAAAAATAAAAGTTCTTTTTTTTTTTATTTTTGAAACTGTTTTCCATGCCAATGGCCATATATTTGGCGATTGGCATGGTTTCCCCATAATATACACATTTTATTTGGAGCTGCCATGGCTCCGTTTTGTAGTTTGCAGAAATGTACTCGTTTACTAACCAATTACATTTCTACACACTGCACTAGTCCTGCATGGCCGGCTGACAGATTCCTGGATAGCAAATTCACCTAATTTGCATAGTTTTCACCTGCAAATTGGTTAATTTGCATATAGGGGCTGCGTCCATGCAGGAATAGTGCAAGAGTGCTCATGCACGTCCCTGCAGCTTATTCCTGGATCGCACAGTGGCCATATTGCCTCCTGGAGCTCCTGCACTGTTCCTGCACACCATGCAGGGCTTGCTGAATCCAGAGGATAGTCATGCATCATTCATAAATACAGCTGACAGTTTGAGGTGTTACACATGTATGTGTGTGACCTGACATAGTTCTTGTATATAGATCCACTTGTATATGTGTTATTTAATTGTGAATGCCATCCAAGTCCAGATAGTAGAATTATACTTACAGAAATAAAATAGACAGTACACTCTCAGTCATACATCTGACAACAGAATTAGGGTGTCTTATTCCTCATACATATAATTCATATTAGCTACACTATCTAAAGTCTTATAATTGACAGTGAATATAATGGGAAATGGAATGCCAGTAAAAATGTCTGGAATGTCCTGTATTAGAACTCAGGACCATGTGTATGTCAGCCCTACACTTATACCTGTTGTCACAAGAATGTTGAAATAACAGTTGTTTATTTTTCAGCTCATTTTTGCAAACTGGATTGTCACAACAGTAAAAATAGGTCACACATCCTGTAAAGAAATCAGGACCATCTGTATTCTAGCCCTACACTTACACCTGCTATCACAGGAGTAGTTACACAACAGTTCCATAATTTCCTATTCATTCTTAAGTTTTTTGCGTTAACCACCATGCAATGCCATTTAGCATGCTTGTGCAATGTCCCACAGAATTAACTGAATGCATCCATTTGAAGTTATTGACTGTCTGCATCCTGTCTGCAGGTGTTCAATTATGGCAGGTGTTGGGGAACCTTTCTAACCACCAGGCAAAGTCACTTAGTGGCATTGTGTGATGGAAAGAAAAAAAAAATAAGTAATGTATCCTTTTTAACCTTTATTCTTTTACAGATGCCCTGTCTGCAGGTGTTCCATCTGCTTCCTGTGTGTGCCACTAGTCTGGGTTTCTACACAACTAAGAATTGCACAAACAAGATAAGCACAGCTAAACCTGACATTCATTGTGTGTTTCTGTTTCCCTTGTTTCCGCTAATCTGTGCACAGCACAAACAGTGACAAAAGAAAAAAGAAAAAAAAGAAAAAAAATGGAAAAGTAGTTGAAATGAAGAAAAGCAATCTATGAAATACACACTATGAAATGTTTGTTAGTACATATGAAATATTTTCAAATAGGTCTGGATTTGAACTCTCACACCAATGCACATTCAGAACACAGTAATGGTGTCTTATCTCTCTTTCTCACACAAACAGCTCTCCAACAGGGAACTAACTCATTCAGCATACACCCAACTGCAACATCATCCACAGTATTAACAAACTATATGACAGTTATTTTGTACATGCATTAATTTCAAATGTAGTGTACTGAGTGATCACACAACAATTTTTGACTATTCCTTGCAAAAATGCAGCTCTGTCTTATCTCTCTCTGTGTTTGATGCTCATTCTTGTCTTATCTGACCAGTAATGTAAGGCATGCAGTCTCAAGGCATTCTATATCACAGTGCTTAAACTATGTGAGGATATTAAATGGTAATAACATACAGTTGTCAACAAATGAAGATGAGGTTGAATGTTAACGAACAGAAACTGTTAATTGTGTGCTGCCTACATATATTTGAAACCTTGATAAAATTACTTCTACACTTTGTAAGTCTAACTTGACAAACTCTCTGGAGGTAGTGCATTCTGCATTGGTGTTGCATTTTTCTTTTTCCTACCAATAAACATTCACAGTTACAAACCATTAGCAACAAACCCTGAGGGAGTGCCTGCACTATGTTTACATATCCTACATTGAGACAAGTATTTGGGATTCAGCAATTCTAATGCGTTCACACCTGATTTGCATCTTCATCATGCTCACAGCCCTGAATCAACACCATAGAAATACAAGTGTGTAGCTAGGGAACCTGAAGGTAAGGAGACTTGTTTATGTGGAGAACACAAAAGAAAAGAAGAGCCTATTACTTTGGATATATCTGCCCAGAAGACTATTGACCTAGAGAAGGTATGTCAGCCTTTTTCAGCTATATACTGTATGCCTGCATTTTTTAGCTGCATACTGCATATGCTGAAATGTCAGTAAGAATAATTTGTTAATATACATCTGTATTAGCAAATGCTACTTTTAACTGTATGCATTATTTAGAAGTGTACTGATGGCATGGGAATGTTTGTCAGGGCATTCCACACCTATACATGATTGACTATAGCTTGAAATGAAATGTTTTTTCTTAAATCTGTAGACATGTTTCAGGGATAGTTCATTTGATAGCACTTTTGGCATTTTATTGGCTTGTTAACAAAATGTGTCATTTGCCTGTTCTTTTGGGAGTGGAGGTAGCAAAGGTACAATTCTGTTTTGGCACAAACTAGGATATCTTGCTCTTGTTACGCTCTTTGTTTTGCATCCAGCCTTTCTTTGTGTGTGAGTATAATATGTTACAAATACACAATTCCTGTTTTTTATATTTCAGGTTACTGATTGTTTTGTGTTACTCCAGTGGGTAATAGTGAAATTCTGCCTTTTCTATTTTATCTGAAAACAGGATTTTTTTAGTTATGTGATACTTATGTGTATTATCCTTCTGTTGTGTTTTAGGTCATCCAGGACTATGGTACCTTGGCATCTCAATTCCCAACCCCCCCCCCCCCTTCAGTGACCCTGAGAATCAGGTCATTGTGGAAACCTTTAAGCAACATGGTGTCTTTCTGATTGAGTGGGATGTGGAAATATGTCAGGCAGAATGCAAATTCGCCAGCAGATAGTTGCTGATGTAAATGAAGTAGGTGCTCAAAGCAGGACATGTGATCAGGTGCATCATAATGCTACTGACATGAACTCATCAGCACAGAAGAGAGCAGCTGCAGTGGCCCATGAAGGGATGGGTAGGGGGGCTGCTACCGAGCCACTACTAACAGCAATTGAAGGGTTCCTGTCCACTGTCGGGGATCTAGACAGCTCCCAGGAAAGTGCAAAACAGCATGTCCTTGACATTGGTGCTACTGTTTCAGGGACAACAAGTATGTCCTAGGATGAACTTCCAGGTAGGCTTATGTAACTCAGTTGTTAAATACTCTTGTACAGTAAAACACTGACAGCAATACATTAGTTATGTTTAACAATAAATTGGTTTGGGGGAGACTGCAGATTGCTACAATTAATAACACATTCTGATTGATTCCACATGGGCTTAGGTTGGACTTGTCATCCAAGTTTTTGTTGAAAGTATAGTTAATGGACATATAAAGGCCAAAAACATTTTTACCCCTTACTATTAATTGTGATGATGTTGCCCTTAACTTTTGCTTAACTTCTTTCAGGACCATTGTCCATGGGAAACAGAGCATCAACTGCACATAGTAAGCCAAATATCTTCTTTGTCAGTGGTGATGAGCAGTTCAAAGAAATATATCATTTTATCCATATGTGTGATGTGGGTGTCAGGACTGTTGTGTGTATTGCTGTACTTTATGTAGTAGTGGCACCACTCTTACTTTGTTAGCATACATTTGACTACAGTAGTGTAGCTATTCATTTTTTCCTGTGTCTGTTGCTTATTATAACAAATGTTCCTGACAGTAGAAGTGTAGGACTCTTCCACCTGATATCAGAGTATTGGCAGACTCTGATGATGATGATGATGATGATGATGATGATGATGGTGGTGGCCAAACAGTGGCACAGTTGGGGGGATGCAGAGGTTGAATCTGATACTGAGGTTGACATTCAGCTATCCCCTGCTATTCCATTGGACACAGAAGGTAGGATGATGCCAAACCATTCCAGTGACTCCTCAGATATTGGACATGTGAAGGGTGAGGCACTCAGTCAGGGAAGTATGGTTACTGCTGTTTCAGTGCCTGTACACACTGACCATAGCCAAAGTGTGGGTGAGGTACCATGCAGGAGGGTTGTTAGGGGTGCTTGGCAGAGGCCTGTTGTTCATCCTCCACTTGATCACATGCCACTCCACATATGTTTAAGGCCATCATGGAGGAACAGGCACATTCCCATAGGTCCTCCAAATAAATGATTAGGATTGTAGATGTTGCACAGGCTGACATGCCTGACTGCCTCCACTGTGTTGCCAGTTCAATGGATCAGATGAATGACTTGTTGGAATGGCCAATGTCTGTGATGGAACATCTGTTGGGAGGGGGACAGCATTCTAGTGGGCTTAGGTCAGCCACACCATCTGCTGTAAGCTGATGTGGGTGTACCCGATCATGGTCCCATAGTGGTACTACTTCCACTGCTCTGTCAGTGGTTGTAGTGTCCACACCCAGACATAGCAGGCCATGGGGTCATGGTCCTGGGTGTCCTCATGAGGGAAGCTCATCCAGCATATATCAGTCATATTCAGGTAGCAGCAGTGCTTCTAACCATGGGCATGGACATGCCAGTTTCACTCCTGACAGAGACAGTTCTTGTGGTTGGGTATGACAACTGTGAACTGCCACTTCTACCATGCATGGCTCACACCTGTGTGACATACAAAGAAACAAAGATGTAGAGCTGGCATAGAGTTTTGCTGTGTTCATGCAGACAGTTACATACCAGTTTTGCCTCAGGGACCCATACAGAAATACACACAATAGTTACATGGTTCAGCCATGAAGCTTAAAGCTCATTTTGTCTCACTGGCCATTTGTTACTTTATCCAAATGTCTGCCTGCTTCTCTTTCTTACTCATGCACACACATCAACCTTTTGTGTCAGCCTAGGCTTCCTGCCCCCCACTTACACACAACACCCTGTGCAAGTGATGATAACTGTGCCATATCCCTTTTTTCTATCTTTTAGATTCAGGGATACATAACATTTGTGTCTGCTGCTCAGGGTGCAAAGCTGACTTAGTGCTTAGTATATCTGCATTTGTGATGTTGATTTGGTAACTATACTTCTGACATATTTTGTCTTAGAAAGTTAGATAGTTGGCAGAATCAAACATTTTTTGCATCAGTATTGTTAATGATCTTGTGAGGGTTTTGAAGTCTGAAACTGTGTTGTGTCTCTTTACTAAATAACATCTCTCTTTAATGATTTTCCAGTACAAAAGTATGGTGCTAAACTGAGGACATTTGGTGACCATTAGTACTTTTTTAGAGTTATGGGTGTGTGAATCTTTGATGCCTGATGCATACTAGTTGATAATGGACACATATAAATCACGTAGGCTTCTGCTGTCACATGTTAAAGTAATTTCTGTACAAATCACCCACCTTTTACTTGCTTACATTACCAAGTAACAACATGCAAGGATATGCCATTAATTTGTATTATTAAACAATACACTCCAGGTTCAAAACTTACCTTGTAAATCCAGCAGTTGCAACAGTTTTATTTAGGGCTCATTCTGCCTGATGCTAGAAGTGCACCGTCATTACATGGGTAGGTAAAGGTTGTGAGCATTATCTGACATCAATATTACTATACATATGTGAATAGAAGGAGCGGTTTAACCCCTTAGATAGTGAGTGAGTGTGGCATGCATTGCCATTCAGCCAATGCAAGGGCATATTGAGCATACCTATGTCTGCCTACACCCACAGCAGCTGGTGGTTCTCCTTATGACTCATCACCCACATGTGGCTGTGGTGACCTTGCCATTGGTGTTGGGATGTGTTCCCCTTCCCCTTATTGATCCTGCTGTAGCTGAGTTCTCAGGATGATGTTGTGTAGCATAGTATATACATTGAATATTTGATTACATGTAAGTGGATTGCACAGCAGGGCTACCGCAGATGTATCTTTGCACCAGAACTGCAACTTCAGCAGCCCAAACACACACTCTATGATATTTCTGGTTTGAGGATGCACCTCATTATGGCATTCTTCAGCAGGTTTTTGTGTATTTCTGATGGGCGTCATCAGCCATGGCTCCAGTGCATAACCTGCATCCCCCAGTAAATAACCCTGTGGGATATCCCTCCTAGTGATTATCTGATACAGTTGGGAAGTGTGCCAGATATGTGAGTCATGGTAACTGCCTGGACTGCCAGCAAATTCTTTCAAGATGATTCCCTTGGAATTGCACATAACTTGGCAGTTCATACAGTGCAAGCCCTTTCCATTTATATAGCATCTTCCCTGTTCCTTAGGTGATGCCTTAAGTTCTATATGTGTGCAATCTATGGCACCCAGTACTTTTGGGTTGTGTGCTACAGGGTAGAATCCCTGCATAATTGTGGCCCTGTCCTTAGGAGTGCAGGGAGAATATATGTGGTTACTGGCATGTTGTAGCATAGCATTCAGGAATTCATGGAGGATCCTGGATGCTGATGCCTGTGACACCCTAAGCATGTCCCCTGTTGGTCTCTGAAAGCTTCCTTTAGCTAAAATTCTAAGTCCTACACATACCTTTCTCTCCACTGGTATGGGTTTCCCTTGGTTTGCTCTGGCTTTGAGTTGAGGATGACAGTTGTTGCAAAATTCCTGTAGTGTGTCTCTATCCACCTTGTAACCCCCTACAATTTCCTCCTCATACAGATTGTGAAAAGTTAAACTGGGTCTGAAAACTCATCTCCTTCTTGGCCATTGTCTATTAGCAGCAACAGCAGCATAGAATTCAGCCTGTTGCACATACACATGAATTAAAGCATCGGCAGCCCCTAACATTCTTTCTGTGTAGACTCCTTTCCCTGACTGTATTCCGATGGGTTTTGGAATTGGTATGGAAACCCAGCACTGAGTCTACATGGTTCTTTAATAGTTTGTTGAATTACTCTTCCATCTTGGATTGATTGATTAGCATACCATTCAGCTGCATATACTGTAATTAGTATGCCACAGTGTTTACCTTGGTTGCACAGCTCTACACACTGTGTAGAGATGCTTACTGAATCCAAAACAGTGTGCTGCCATGTGCGTGCCATGGCATGATGTGCACACAGTGTAAACAGACTGTGTAGGCTTTATTGAATCTGGCCATCAATGTAGAAAGATTTGTAGTAGCATTGGAGGAGGTAACCAACAAGGGGAACTGGGAATTAGTCAACTAGAGAAAGAAATTGCAATTCATACAGAGTTTTATTATTTCAAGCAAGCCACAGGCTCCTAGAAGATTACTAGTGATTTACGGATCTGCAGCAAGGTAATTAAAACAATAAAGAGAAGGAGCTGTACATGCAGCACTTCCATTTTGCTCAACATGAAGACTAGTATAGTGGAAATGACCTCTTCAAGAACTGGGATCAGCAACGATCCTCACTTTATTCAACGACAGCAAAGCTTTCAGGTTTCCTCTTCTTCAGTGCTGAAGAAGGGGAAACCTGAAAGCTTTGCTGTCACTGAATAAAGTGGAGAAAATTGTTTGAGCATTCCTGCTATCCTTTTATGTTACTTGTCTTTAAGTTTTTTACTGGATAACAGCTAACCACAGTAAGACTTTATTCTCTTATCAGCAATGATCCTGCCTGCTGCAGCCAGAAAAGCAAGACATTTTTATATCTGAGGTAGAGATAAAGACAGGCACACCATTATCACCCATTTTAATGTTTTTTTTATATAAGTTAACTACCTATCACTTACTTGACTGGGTAGAGAATAGTGTCACTGCATCAAGCAGCACATGAAGCACCAAAAGATGGGAATGAGGGATCCTCTTATGGCTGAGTGGCCCAGAGACATTAGAAAGGCTATCAGCATTGGTTATCTCATTTACTTTAGTGTTTCCAGCGCAGTGCTCTCCCTGATGGCATATTGGCAAGTCACCCAGCCTATGGCAATGATGTCAGCAATGCAGATCACAGCACATTGTGCATCTTTGTGGTTCTTCTCATTTCTGGTGCCACTGGTATTTACTCACTTACAGTGCAAGCAATGTGGCATATTAGTGTACTGTATCCTTGTTTTGCTGTTTTGTATGCTTGTTTAACATATATGCATATTGCATAGTACCTGTAATGTCATTATTTGTACTACACACTCAGAATTTTCACTCATTGCATGCATTGCACTGCACCTCACCAGCACTCATTACACATTTCATGCCTAATCATATAGTAAACAAACAGTAGTTTCATGTGATAGATGTATCTGTCACCCCTCCATATACAGACATGCATGATAAGACACATCTGGTTTAACCATTCATTGTATGACATGTATTTTGTATGTGCTGCCAGCTAAATTACACAATAAACACATTTCTAGGTGACATGGATTTTAAAGTCTGAAATGCCTCTACTGTAGTCATACATCCACCAACTTTTATTCATAAAGATATTCTGTCATACTATAACTAACATGCTAGCCTAAATGTCTGCATCACTTATCATCCCCCCACACACATGTGCACATGCACTACACATGAAATGAAATGGTATCATTGTACCTGCAGTACAATATCAATTATTTGTAATGGTTTCTCCATGTCTGCCATCACTCTAGTCTATAACCCTCTCATCCTCTTATGTTCAAGGGCATGTGCATTTACAGATGGCAACTATATGGCACATATGTGGACATGGCATACACATTTGACCTTGTGTACACATGAACTGTGTTGCTCTTTCCTTATATATGAACTACCATATTGCTTATGTTGACACAGTTCCATTATATCATCACTGTGTCACTGTTTTAGATTGTTAAAAACCTATTTATATTTAACAGACTTGC
Organism: Protopterus annectens; assembly: GCF_019279795.1. Lineage (NCBI taxonomy): Eukaryota > Metazoa > Chordata > Ceratodontiformes > Protopteridae > Protopterus > Protopterus annectens. The sequence continues at coordinate 1,447,640,075 of NC_056725.1, read as the reverse complement.
ACACTGAGGTTGTCCATAAAGCTCTTGGCCAAATTTTACACATGCAGACTTATATGTACCACAGCTGCACACTGCTAGTAAAGCACAGTTGTGTACTCTTACCATAAATGTAGATGTTCGAGTGTGTTCACTGTTGCAGTCATCACTGTAGGGTTCTTCCTGCCAGCAGCAGCCCCCAATTGGCCAGAATTTCAAAGTCTGGATCGGGCGCCAGCTGAGGTCGCATTTATCCTGACGTCAATGCGCCGGAAGGTATAAAGACCTCAGCTGATGCCATTTCCCCAGTTTTTCTTGCCCCAGAAATCAGGTGGCCAGAAAGAAAAGGCTAAAAAGGAAACCATGCCCAAAACCTCAGCAGCCAAAATACCTCATAACAGACAATACTCAAGGAAAAAACAAAAGAGGGGATAGGAGGGAGGGTAACCTGGACTGCAACAGTGAACACACTCGAACATCTACACTTATGGTAAGAGTACACAACTGTACTATGTCCTTCGTGGTTCACTGTTGCAGTCATCACTGTAGGGTTGAGTCCCAAAGCTAAGAAAGGGTGGCTGGAGGAGAAACAGAGGGAGCGGTCACAAAACCTTGCAAAACCACTGAAACAATACCTGCCCTGGATTTAGAATAGAGAGGGAGGTTGTAATGCTTAGAAAAAGTATGTACAGAACTCCAAGTAGCAGCTTCCAAAATATCCTTGGTAGGAACCCCACAAAGAAAAGCTGCTGAAGTAGCAGTAGCCCGGGTAGAATGAGTTCTAACATTAACAGGAACTGGATTGCCATGATAAGAGTAACAGAACTTGATGCAATGGGCAATCCACTTGGAAATAGTTTGCTTAGTGATTGCTTTCCCCTGAACAGTAGGAGTATAAGCGACAAACAACTGATCAGATTTCCGGAATATCTTGGTCCTGTCCAGGTATAGACAAAGCTGTCTGTGCACGTCTAGAGAGTGCAAAAGACTTTCTTCCTCACATTGAGGATTAGGATAAAAGGTAGGCAATGAATAGACTGATTCAAGGCCACTGCCAAAACCACCTTGGGCATAAAGGTGGGATTAGTCCGTAGAGATACCCTGTCCTGATGAAAAGTAAGGAAGGGTTCCACAGCCATGAGTGCCTGCAATTCCAAAATTCTTCTAGCAGAGGTAATAGCTAAAAGAAAAGCAGTTTTCCAAGACAAAAATTTTAAATCCGTGGAAGCTACAGGTTCAAAAGGAGACAAGGTTACTTTTTCCAAAACATAGTTAAGATCCCAAGTGGGAACAGGAGCCCTTATAGGGGGCCAAATATTCTTAGCCCCTCTAAGAAATTGTTTAAGTAATGGATGAGAAAAAAATCGGAGGATCCGTATCGTAATGTGCAGAAATAGCAGAAGCATGAAGCTTAATAGACAAAAAAGAAAGGCCCGTATGTAAAAACTCTGTCAGATACTGTAAACTCAGAGGAATGTTCGGAACGGAAAAATCACCACCCTGGACTTGACTCCAGGAGCAAAATCTTTTCCATTTTCCCTCATAAGATTTTCTAGTGCTGGGCCGTCTAGCTTCAAGGATTACATCCAATACCTGTTTGGAAAGGGCAGAGGTGTTTACAGACTCTGGATCCACCAGGCAGCTAGATGCAGAGTCTTGACATGACTGTGCAGTATCCTGCTGTCCCGTTGAGACAGTAGATGAGGGATTTGAGGCAGAATCCAGGGAGGCTCCTGAACCAAGGTCATCAGAGTGGAATACCAGAATTGCTGAGGCCAATTGGGAGCCAGTAGAATCATGTGCGGTCTGTCCTGTTTTATCTTCAGAAGTACCTGAGGTAGAAGAGGAAAGGGAGGAAAAGCATATACTGAGAGGTGTTTCCAACTGAATGAGAGGGCATCCACTTTCCATGCTAGTTTGTGGTAGGTCCTTGTGCAGAATGTTGGAAGTTGATGATTCTGAGGGGATGCAAAGAGATCTATGTCCGGACATCCCCAAGCCTTTATAATCATCCTGAATATCCGAACATCCAACATCCATTCGTGTGGATCTGAAATGCATCTGCTCAAGGCATCTGCCAGAGTGTTGTCTTTCCCTGGCAGAAATTGCGCCTGTAAGTCGACACTGCAGGTCAGAGTGGTGTACCATAGATTCATGGCTAATCTGCACAGGGGGTAAGAGTGAGAGCCCCCCTGCTTGTTGATGTACCACATCACTGTAGTGTTGTCTGTCGGTATCAACAATTGTCCTGGTAGAAGAAGGTCCCTGAAGGCTATCAGGGCATTCTGTACAGCTAGCATCTCCTTCAAATTTATGTGCAGGTGCGTTTGTTCCTTCATCCAGACACCCTGAAGACATCTCCCATGCATGTGGGCTCCTCGGGCATAATATGAAGCATCCGTTGTCAGAACTCGGTCAGTTGGCGGAGGACAAAAAGGCTTCCCCTTGTTCTGTAGACAGGCTTCGGCCCACCAAAGAAACTCTCGCTGGAGACAAGGCAAAATCGTGACCACTGTTTCCAAACTGTGGCAATGCTGAGATCAGACACTCTTGAGGTACCACTGCAGTTTCCTCATATGCAGCCTTGCATATGGTATTAGCAGAATGAAGGAGACCATGTAACCCAAAGCCTGCAGAATTTTTCTTGCAGTCAGCTGTTTCATTGAAGCCAGGCGTCAGAAAAAATAAGCCAGTTGCACTTTTATGTCTGGTGTCAAGGAAGCCATCTGGGTTGAAGTACTCAGAAGAGCACCCAGGAAAGTAATCTGTTGTGTGGGTACCAGATTTGATTTCTTAAGATTCACTGTGAAACCAAGGCACAGAAGAAGATGCTGCACAAAAGCTAGATGCTGAAGTAGAGTGTCTTTGTCATCCGCTTGAAGAAGACAGTCATCCAGATAAGGGTAAATTTGAATCCCCGTCTGTCTGCAAAACGCCATTATTGGTGCCAGGCACTTTGTAAAGACCCTGGGCATAGTAGATAAGCCAAAGGGCAGCACAGAGAACTGGTAATGTTTCGAGCCTGCTTTGAAATGCAGATACCTTCTGCACTCTTGCCTTATAGGAATATGCAGGTAAGCGTTGTTTAAGTCCAAAGTCACCATCCAAGCATTCTTGCCCAACATAGGCAGCAGCTGCTGCAGAGTGAGCATCTTGAATTTTGGTATATCTAGGAAGGTGTTTAGTACAGAGAGGTCCAGGATTGGTCTCCACAAATTTTCCTTCCTGGGAACCAGGAAAAGTCTGGAATAAAAACCTTGCCCTATTTCTAAATTTGGTACCAATTCTATGGCCCTCATTGCCAGGAGGGACTGAACCTGCCATTGTGCCTCTACCCACTGATGATATGGCAGGTCTGGCCAACCGTTCGGTTTTGGCATAGTGTGGAAATGAAATTTGCAACCTCTTGAGACTATGTCCAAAACCCATTTGTCCGGGGTTATGTGGCTCCAATTTTGATAAAAAAGAGAAACCCTCCCCCCCAAAGGAGCTTCCAAGAGAGGAGCCCTGGGAACCAGAAAAGGAGAGTCATAAATACTGTTTTCAGTAGGGTTGAGACTTATCTTCACCTCCCTTGGGAGAGGGGGCACTCCACTGCCTGTTCCTAAAATGGGACTGTGACTGTCTCCTACCTCTGGAACACCTGAATCTGCCTCTCTGAGACCTGTCGAGCCCGGAAAGGACCAAGGTTTAGTTGGCCAGTGTCTGCTAAATCTAGGAGGTTGCAAATTGTAGAAAATAGTAGATAAATAGTAGAAAAAGTAGGTTGTAGAAAATCCTTAACTGTATGCATAGATTTGGCTTTGTCTTCCATTTTCTTCAATACCTCTTCAGCTTTGGACCCAAACAGAACATCGTGCTGCAAAGGGGCATCCAAAGGTTTGGCTTTAATCTGATCCGGCAAGCTTTGATCTCTTAACCAAGCATGTCTTCTAATAATAGTGCCAGCTGTTGCAGCCCTACAAGAAGCTTCCAAAGAATCAAAACCACAATGCAGTGTATGTTTACCCACTTGTTCAATAGCATGCAATAAATCCTGTAACTCCTGATTACCCGCACTAATAGACACAGCTGACATCCTTTGTTGAAATACAGATAAAAGGTATTGCTGATACTTCAGCATATGAAATTGACAGTTCAAAGTCCTAATAGACAATGTAGCAGAAGTATAAACCTTTTTACCCCATCTCTCCAAAGCCCTGGACTCTCGTTCAAAGGGAATAGGATTTTTAGCAGAGGCCGCTTTAACACCCTTAGGACCCTGAGAAATTGTTTCCGGATCAGGCGAAAGATTTTTAAAAAGAAATTTATGAGAATCTGGAACCCTATAATACCTATCTGGTTTGGCTGGAGTAGGGGGAAAGTAATCAGGAGAGAGAGAAGCTTCTGAAAAAACATCATCAGCAATGTCCAATACAGGGGGAATAGCCAGAGGCCTATGCTGTGGGAGAAGAAGAAAATCCCTAAGCCTTTTCCTGGATTCAGAGAATTCCTGCCCTTCCCAGTGAAAATGCACCCTCATATCATGCAAAGTTTCACCAAAAGAATAATCCTCAGGAGGAGAGGCGGAAGGAAAGGAATCTTCAGCATCAGAATCCTCATAAAGAGGAAAAGCATAATCCTGCTCAAGGGAAGAAGCAGAAGAAACAGAAATTTGGTCTGAAGAATCATAATCAGACTGTAATCTAGGCTTCTTATCAGGAGGGGGATGAGAACCCCTGATCATAGTTAAGAGATCTTCAGCCATCCTAAGCATCTGCCTCTGAGGCCTAGGACCCTGATCAAAACGTGCCTGTGCTAGCCACTTCACTTTAGCTGGAGCCTTAGACTTTGACTTAGCATGTAAACCTGAAGCCACATTTACAGGAAGCTGTGAAGGCCTGAGAACTCCCTCAGAAGCCGGTACCTGCCTACCGGCTCTGGACCCAACTGAGGGAGCAGTATCCGAAGGTCCAGTCCCTGGCAATTCTGAAGACCCCATCAGCTCCACACTGGAGTTGATACAGGCAATTGGTTCAAATGAGGCGGACGACAGGGGCTGCAAAGGCGCCTCACTGACGACCGTCGAACCAGCAACTGGCAATAACTGAGTAACATCCTTTGCTGTGGACCTCAGAGGCCTGTCTGCATCCCTGCACCTCAAAAACACCCCAGAAGCCAGAAAAGACTCTGAAGACATGTTATAATTAAACCTTTTTCCAAAATAGTAAAAGGCAAAGTTATATCTACGCCTAATAGTACGCTGATTAAATCTAGCACAAAACCCACAATTAGCAACGTCGTGGTCAGGACCCAGGCAAGGAATACAGTAAGAGTGAAAATCCCTATGAGGTATTTGCTTCCCACAAGAAATACAATTATTAACTTTTTCTGACATCTGACTGGAGCAAGAAAAAGACCTCCCCAATGGGGTACTTATCTGTAAAAAATGAAAAACCTGGGATTAGATCCAAAAACAAACAGGAACAGGCCGACCGGCATCAATGAACTGCAAAGGGCACTGCGCGGCAAGAAAGACTGGGGAAATGGCGTCAGCTGAGGTATTTATACATTCCGGCACATTGACGTCAGGATAAATGCGACCTCAGCTGGTGCCCGATCCAGATTTTGGGATTCTGGCCGATCGGGGGCTGCTGCTGGCAGGAAGAACCCTACAGCGATGACTGCAACAGTGAACCACGGACATCAGAGATGTGACATACAATATCTGTTGTCCATATACAAGAAGCATGTCCAGAGTAATATTGATACACCTTCTGCCCTACTACTTCTAATGTTGTGAGTGACATGCCTCAGTCTTATCTACATTGTGTGTTATTGCATATGTCTGAATGCATGGTAGGGACATGAACCTGTCTATCATAGACTGGTATGTATTTCTGTATGTATGATTCTGCCCATGTACAGGTTATGTATGTTCATGTGCCTGTCACATGGTGTAATTAATTACTCACATTCATGGGTTTACATCACATGTTGCTTTGTGTGGAACTGTACTTATAGCATATCATGACTCAGAATTATATGGCAGATGTTGCAGAATTGTTTGAACCTGCATATGCAGCCCACCTTTCATTGCGTACACTTTGTTGCTAACTTGTCTGTGTTATCCTGGTCATCTTCTGAAGCCCTTATTTGCTCCACTTAAGATGCCTGGAGTTCTTGAGGAATTTAATCTACACATATGTCTGCAAGTCAAAATGGTTGGATCTTATCATACTGTGCGGCATGGCACATGCAGTGATCGGCAAGCAAACTTTGGTGGTGTATACTACAGTGCACTCCCAGATGTACTGAGACACCTGAAATTAGCTTTACGCATGTCAGATACTTGGTCAGTGGAGCTATGGTTAGGTATGTTTGGTCTATTAAATGCATCCTCAGCAGTCATGTATGGGGCTCTAAATGAGTTAATCAGACATGGATGCAATAACCTGTTGGTATTGCTAACAATGTGTAGTAGCAATGAGCCATCACAGCTTAGCGGAGCAGATGGAACCCTATCAGTTGATCGAGTTTTCAGAAACATGAAATTCATATGGTTGAGATCATATGATTGAGTTTTTGAAAACTCAAAGCTTTTGAATGGGGATTGTAGTACAGCAAGGATCGGGAAGTGAACCATTTTCTTCACTGTAGTGCAATCTTGGAGTTGGTATATATAATTTGCAAGGGGTGTAGGGGGCACAGCCCCCTTGTATAAATGTAAAATAAAAGTAGATTTTTGTTGGTTTTTTTGTTTTTTTTTTTGATGTTAGAATTTTCGGAAACTCGATCATATTGTCTCTCCTGTATGAATTTCGAGTTTCTGAAAACTCAATCATCTGACAGATTTGAACAGATCATTGCAGTAGTGTTATACCTACCTATTAGTAGCCCCTCATAGATGTCTGCATCCTTGAACGTTGTTTGTGTGGCACTTTCCCTACCTATGGTGGCATCATGAACACTAGTAGGGTGTGCTGCAATAAAGTACATAATGAGGCCACCTACAGAGCACACTGTCTGGTAATGGAGTGAAGTTTATGCCTTCCGATGCATGGACCAAGGACACAGGAGAGATTGATAATCCCATAAGACTGTCATTCAGTTTGTCAATGCCATAATGTACTAAGTGGACGCAGTCATCTATGTTGTGGTACTTTAAGGATCTGCACTGTAATGCAATGAGTACTATGCAGGACACCCCAGTGGCATCGTTCTTGTGTTGCCGGAATACTCAGAGGCCAGTATACCAATGTCCAGGCATACCTTAGTTTCTACTTGGACTAGGTTACCACACAAACTATAGGAGGACATTTAGAGTGCATACACTTTCATATGGAACCCGCATCACCTTTCTGTCTAAGCTTTCTCTAGCTATGACTGCCTGGTCCAAGAGCTGGCTTAAATGCAACCTGGTTAGCTGCCAGGAAGAATTTTCAGGTTCTCCTTAGTCATATCCTATAGTAACCACACCTGCTGAAGATCATCTTCAGAATACTGCATTACATATACTGCAAATTTCTCCGCTATATATCTATTGAATATAATGATGTGTATAGTTGTTATATTCAGTTGCATTTTTTTACATCGGGTGCAAATGCAATGTTTCAGAACTGGGTGTAGGTCAGTGATGTCACAATCATACTACCCCATTTGCATTATAATATACACTGATTTCTTTGCCTTTTTGATATTGCCTATGCCGTGTTTCCTGCCATGTACTGTCATAGGTGTGTTGAGCTAAGCACATTCCAGCCAGTTGTCCAGAAAAAAGTGACATATGGCATTGTTTGCAGAAAACCCTCCTTTTTTGAAAAATAATGTGTGCATATGATACAACAACAGGTAAGCAGCTTTATGTAAACATACGTTTATGCATATATATTGCTAAATACTTTTAAAATTGATTATCCAAATAATTTATCAATAAGCAAGGCTCGTATTTAACTTTGAAATTATTTGCACCTTTTGCATAATATAAAACACAGTCTTTTGCTTCAGATATGGGCCAGTATTGTAAAGATGGTATTTAGTTAACAGTTAAATGAAAAACTGTAGACAACCGGATACTTTCATCAAGTTTCAGTATGAGATCCACAAAAATAGTGCATTCTAGTATTTGAATGGAGTTGTGATTGCTACACCATTGTCTTGCTCTCTCTTCTGTATTAGTGCGATCTACATTAGGAATTTTGGTTTGGTAGCAGCTAGAAAATGATGAGATTTGATGCTCTTTGACACACCTTATATGATTAATAAGATCTTAAGTTCATTTTTTCTAATACCTCATACTGAAAATGTTTGTTTTTTTTCTTCAGAGTTTAGTAGTTTAGCTATTATTTTAGTCAATTTATTCACAGAATATTTAGAACAGCATCTTAAACTACCATTATAAGTTTAGACAGCTCTTGTTTTTTAAAAGAAGCAGCTTTTACATCAAATAAATTTACAGATCCTCCTGAATGTATATATGAGTATATAACATACAAGGAAAGTAGGTGTAGTCATCTGTCCTGTGACTCATGACTGGGATAGATACGTAGATGGATAGACAGACCGATAGACAGATAGACAGATAGATAGATAGATAGATAGATAGATAGATAGATAGATAGATAGATAGACAGAGAGACAGAGAGATAGATAGATAGATAGATAGATAGATAGATAGATAGATAGATAGATAGATAGATAGATAGATAGATAGATAGAGACAGAGAGACAGAGAGACAGATAGATAGATAGATAGATAGATAGATAGATAGATAGATAGATAGATAGATAGATAGATAGATAGATAGATAGATAGAATAATAGAATATTGATCCATTTTAAAATTCTGGTATTTCTGTAAATGTCACAACAAGCATTATACTGTTAATAAACTCAGTGTTTGTCTTCCAAAAATTTCAAAGATTCTGTTCAAGTATAATTTCAAGCAGCAATTATTATCTTTTTATTTTTATGTGGCACATATTTTTCTTTCATATGGTGTGCTCCCTTCTTTATGAAGAAAGATATATGAGCTTGAAGTACTATATTTCATGTCACCCCATTCAATATAATCTATTTTTATTATTATTATTATTATTATTATTATTATTATTATTATTAGTTATCCAGGGTAAAGCACATAAAAATTATGTTACTGGCAAACCAGAATCTTCAATATGTAACACCTTAAACCTCCTTCGAATGAAGCCCATGGTAAATACACAAATAACTCTTAAAGACACACAAGTTTTCAAATGTTTGACTTCTAAATGGTTACTGATTTTTTTTTAGCCAGTCCTGTTTGAGGCACTCAGGTCAATACAGCCAAACCACGCTAGCTATAGACACAGCAAGTTTTGTAATTTTATAGGCTCATCAGTACAACATAGGTGGATAGCCTCTCTGATCTCTGAAAACACTCACCTACTCAGCTTTTAAATAAGACACATATGTAATATTAGAGAGACTGCAACATTTCCTGAATAATTACCAAAACAATAACTAAAAAGGTCATACAGGAAAGATATAAAGGGAAAAATGTCAATGTTAGTCTTGTATTTTGTATTCAGTGTCTATTGCAAGAATTTAGACACACAGATCTGGAAAAGTTATTCTATGAGGACTACAAATTGTTGCAATAATAAGGTACGTAGGAAGAGATATTATTATAAGTTCATAGCACGTAGTATATTGATCACTTAAACTAAACAGAGGATGAAACAAGAAAATGATTGCTGAGGGAAAACAAAACCTAAAAGAATACACAAAGTAAGTTAAAAAGAAACAAGGTATTCTTTATACTTAAAAACAAAATTTGTGCCAATATTTTTGAACATGGCAGCAGCTGTCCTGATTCTAGGTGCTTTGGAAACCTTGCATTTTAGAATGTACTTTAGAGCACTTTGGGGGAGTAGGCTTAATTCCGTTAAATGATAAATACTGTATTTGCCTGATAAAAGTGCACGTTCTAGCAATTCCACAGATGGTGTCTTCAGCAAAGCAAGATATGGAATGATGAGGGATTCTCCCTGATCTTTGGAGCAGAACTGAAAAAGTATGCTGTAGGACATTTCAAGGTAAATTCATTAACAAAGCTAGTAAATAACATGGCATGGCCTTCTAAAACATATAGCCTCACAGAAGGTTAACTCTAGGACTCGAGTCTTTGAAAAACAGTCTTCAATAGCACAAAGATGCTTGTGTGCTTCTTGGGATTCTGATTTTGTAGAGTTATAACAAGATGATAATGATGTGCTAGAGCAATGTATAAAAGCCCAACTAGAAAGTGATATTGGGGCACACTAATGGATTGTAATGCAATCCACTTTCAAAGAAAAAAAAACATGAAAATTGAAATATTACAATGCTACTCCAAGACAGCACAAGTACTTGTAAGATAATCTCCAGCTGGGATATACAAAGATGCAACCCTCAAATGTTTTAAAAATCCCATAACAAATGAACTTCAGGTAGTACAGCTGAATGCAAAATTTAATTTGCAGACCAACATCTGGGTGACCACATTACTGGAATTTAATTCAACCCTTTTTCAATGCGACTGTGAAACAAATATCAAACAATCCAGCCATGTTTTTACTGAATATGCTAACAAACAAACTTAATTATGAGCATGACTATGTGAGAGCATTTTTGCTTCCAGTGCTTTCACACCTTCCATCTGTTTACACAACACTTGTGGACTCGTCTACCTATGTTTGCTAATGTTGCTAATGGCTGCTGGTTTTTGGGTCCTTCTCCAGTCCTTGTTAATATATGTATTCATCTCATTATTCAGATAAGTCAATGATTTGAAGTTTTAGCTCAGAGATTAACCAACTTACTGAAGCATCCTACATCCCTACAGTGCTACTTTCAGCATGCTGACCTTCTTACCTAAAAAGTCATTCTGTGCTTACATCTGTATTTATTTTTGATAGGCAGGCAAGTGAACTAATGGAATGCATAAATCTGCGTATATGACACCTAGCTTATAACAGGGGATATAGTTCACGTATCTCACTTAAAGCTTCAGTTAACCAATAACCTTCTCACAACCTAGGACATAAACCACTGTGAGCTTTCATTACCATGCAGGCACTGCCACCTAGTGGACAAGTAAGTTGGCAGCCTTCAAATTATCAGTCCTCCTGCATATACATATTTGCATTTTTATGCTATACTTTTGCCATCTTCAAAAACAGTTGGCATACATAACAGTATTATTGAAAGTGATGCCTGCCATAATATAGCTGGCAATTCAAGCGTATGCTGCACAAGCAAGCATTAAAATATTCATTTTACTTTATCACAGCTACAATAGGGACTACTGCCCAACCTTGAAGAAGTCAGCTGTGCTGAAAGTAAGTTAGTTAGCTCAGTCTTGTCCCTGAATCTTTCAGGCAGCATAATAGTACCCAGTTACTGCTACTAGCATAAACATTAATTCTTGTTGTTTTTACGCTCTGCACCACATGGGCAAAAATTCTTGTGGCTGGCATGGTATATTATACAACCATTCAAAAAACTATTATAATAGCACATTTTGTCTTACTGTTTGCACTTGTCTGAACACTGATCATGAGATGGAATATTTAAGCAATACATTGTTGGTTCTTATTATATTTATGGGGAAATTCATCTCTTAAACAAACAGTTCTTCAGTGGTAAATAACTGCGAAGGTTCCTGGGATGGTCTAGCTCCACTACCAGTTTTTTGTGTTCAGAAGCAGCCAGGCAAAAAGCAGACTAAAATAAGACTGACTTGCTTAATAAGAGTACAATTTATTCTTCCTTTTTTCTTCCTACCTTGATTGCACAGCACACAATCCTTCTTTAAGCAAACAAGTTTTAGGTTCTTATTTTAGCTCTGTGAGTTCCTATAAGTTCTCACATAGATCTGGAGACATTTTTTCTGTATTATTTACACTTTTGTCAGCATTTAACACTTAATCTTAAGTTCTCTATTAATTGTAGAAGTTTTTTATTGTTACAGCTGTCAGTCTGGGCCTGTTGTCACTTGTTTATCATTGGAAATGTTCTGAACTTTTGCATGTTTTACATCAGTTGAAGGAAATCAAAACCTTTGAACCTACCTTCTGTATCACTGATATACATAACTCATTCAGATTTATTTGCTATTTTATCAAGTAGAATATATTGTAAATTCCTGTGAGTCAAAACTTTATATTCTGGCCATGTGGTGTACAGAGAGGAAACCCTGACTGTGATTCAGAGGACCACAGTTTGACTGTCTTCTCAGGTGCTGGAAGAGTTAACCAGGAGAGGATGGCAGTGAGTAGCTTACCCTAGGTCTCTCTTCATGGATACAGAGAAAGAAAAGGTGGTCCTCTTCTGCCAAGTTACATCCATGCAAGCAAAGGCTTCCATGACAACAATGGCTGCAGGAATAGAGGAAGTGAGCTTGATGTTACATGTAGCTCTCATAGGCATGGGTATAGGGGAACGCAGACACCACTGAGGCATAAAATGCAGCCATGGAGATGCAAGTGCTTGTGTCAGTCATCACCATGTGAGGTTAGAGACTTAAAGTCAAAAAAGCATCTCTATGATGGCTACAGAGGAAGTGAGGGTTTATGGATGGCAAGTATTGGGGAATATCTATGAAAAATAACATTGTGTATACATACTGACAGGGTTGATTGGATTCAAGAAAATAATATAATTTATTCTTTATTTATGTCCAAAAATAAAACATCTGCTATTAGTTTTTTCTACATGGATTGATAGATATATTAATTATATAACAGCAAGAAAAATGATATTTCATAGGGTTCATGGTTCAATTATTAAATACTGAGCTAAGCAGTTTTAGCCTTTTCTTTTGTGTTTATTCATATGACAGACATCACATCATTGGAAGTTAATAAATGCAGAACTATATATTAAAATGTGGGGAGTAACCAACAGAGTGTACAGTGTGGCTCTTTACTATACACTCTGCTATACTCAGTGGCTGACAAACTAGTACAGAAAACCTGCATTAAACCAACATAGTGACAGGGAAAATGATGCCAAATCAAAGGAAGAAGTCATTGAAATCCTCATATTCCAATTAGGAAAAGAGGGACAAGGATGATCTTCTCACTGCAGAAGGAACAGAAAAGATATTTTAAAATCAATCTATTGCACCAAACAGTATAGAAAGGGAAATTGTTTATAATAATCAATATATCATAAAGGAATTGCAATTAATTACTAGCACTGGTAAAAAAAATATTTTTTAAACATAAAATGGTGTGGCAAGGGTCACATTCTATGTAATCTGTAAAAGTTATTCAGGGAGCATTAGCGTCCTCATATCCTAGTGACTGACTGGATGTGAGTTGTAACAAGTTAATAGTACATGACCATCAGGTAATCAGCTTCAGACTATACTATCAGTAGAAGAAGAGTACATTAAAGCACTTACATTTAAAACCTGTAACTACAAAAAAATAGTTCCTTGTAATTACAAACAGCTAGTGCTAAACTGGTAGCAAGTAGTTAATTATGTGTTTTAGGCTTGTAGTGCTGCAAATGACCAGAGGAACTATGCTGTTCATATGGTTTTTAATAGAAAAGGGAGGACTCTTTTTTTACCCTCATTAGAGGACATTCAGACAAATTGCACAGGTCAGCAATTCTTTATTTCTGACATCCATTCTGTGCAATCAGTTGTTACTGGCTTTGCATAGACTTACAGGGGAAACAGCACACATTTACTTTGACGATATTCTTAAGTGCAGTTTAGTTTATTGTGGTTAGGCTTGCATCATTTGGATTAAAGTCATATTGCAGGCGGGCATTAGGGCCTCTAGACACTCTCCATGTTGTATATCAGAGACATAATGGAGGTGAAATGGCTGCAAGATGGAGTACCAGCACTGTGGTAGTCAATTACTTTTGAAAAAAATTATCACATTCCCAAGCAACCCCATCCTATTTGTTCATTGATTTATGAATAAAGCATGGTTTAGTATTCCCAGAAAAGAGCCATTTATAATTCCTATATTATATCTGCACAACTTCATACTGTAGTTTTTTGTGCCTTTGAGGTTGTTTAGAGGTTGAGGATGAATTACAGGCTGCCTCTGTCCGTTTGAGATAGAGATGCTAGATCAGGGTGAATCTAGTGGTCCAGGTTATGCTTGAATAGGGTCAGAAAATATCTCTCTTTCATGTGGATGAGAAGTCTGTTATAGAGAAGGGGAATTCTCTGAGAGCATGTACCTGTCCTTTCCACGTGTTCTATTTATGTCACAAAGTTTAAGTCCCTAGATTAAGTTAAGTAGTTCTAATAATACTGGTTTTGCACATATGCAAAAGGCCCTTCACAGTGGGATCCAAAGATACTGTGTGTGCTAAGCACAGATTGCCTCTCAACAGGATACAGAGTATAGAGCTTGGGCTTTGAGATGATCTGTATAGGATATGTTATTAACATCATGTATTCTTTTTTTAATTTTTCCAAAGCTTTTGGGGTTCTAATACCATGACGGGAATATACCCCATTCCTAAGTCAAAGAACAATTAAAGTTCATGAAATTAGCTTTGTTTCAATCTTTGATGTTAGCCAGAGGTGCTCTTCGCAGCACACACAATGTGCCCAGTAATAACTCCTTCTGCAATTCGTATGGAGTTACATGTGTTGGTAACATATCTAAATACAACTTTAGTTTCTTCTTTATAAGACCTATTGCTCCTTCCACTATTGGGACTGTCTGGGTATCTTTCTTCCACATTGCTCTCATTTCTGCCTGCAAATCCTGATATTTTATGACTTTGTGTCTCTCTGTATGCAAGGCACTGTAGTCACTGGGTGTGGCAATTTCAATAATCAATGTTACTTTTGTCTTTTTTTCATGAGCCACTATATCTGGTATTCTAGTGTATATCTTGTGAACTGTTGGTAATGGATAATCCCATATGATGTAAACTTCATCATTTTCTACGATGCTTTGTGGCTCATGTTTCCAGTGTTTTTCAGCCACTTCAATACTAAAATGTTTACACAATCCCCAGTACAACAATCTTGCCACATTATTATGCCTTTCAGTATACAGTCCTTCTGCTATTAGTATGTCACGACCAGCAATGAGGTGTGCAACTCTTTCCAATTCAGTTTTACAAAACCTACATTTGTCTGTTTCTCCCACCTGTTCAATGGACTTTGTAAACAAGCGTGTACCTAGCCACTATCTTGGGTTGCCAGTATTAATCTTTCATCTCTTGGTTTGAATTCACCTCTCCTTAACCATTCCTACATTCATTCCTGATCAACATGAAGTTCTTCCAGAAGTTTTCTATACTTGCAACTATATTTATGCATTTTCCACATTTCTTGCCTTCTTATCTGGTCCTTCATCTTATATTCCTTCTTTTGTTTTTTGGCACATTCAGTTGTTGCCTGATTTTTATCGAGTTCTGGTATTATTTCCATGTTTGCTTTAAGCCAATATGCTTCTGATAGATTAAGTAGAGAAGTCATCTTAGTTTTATTCTCCTCATGTTTCAAAACTTTCACTATGTTTGGGTCTTCTGAGGTCAGCAGATATGTGTGGAGTCCCATGACTGCAGATCTATACATGCAATCAATTTCAAGGAGGCCCATCCCTCCTTCAAAATGAGGAATATATAATCTTGGTATGCGCTGATATTTATAAATAATTTGGTGAGCATGAAGTATCACTCTTGTTTTCTTATCTAATCTATCCAATGTGTTTTAGGGCCAGTCATGCATTCCAAAACTGTAAGTTAGGATAGGAAGAACAAATTGGTTTATAGCTCAGATTTTCTTCCTAGATGTCAGAGCTGTTTTCAGGATTAATTTAACTCTTCTAAAGTATTCCTTACTAAGTTTTATTCGCATTTGTTCATGTTTTATTGTTGATCCTTCATCAATTTCCAAATATTTATGCACTCCCTTTTGCTCAAGTTCTTTTATATCACATTACATTCTTATAGCATCTGAAAAAGTTTTGACAACTTGCAGATGTGCTTTCAGTTCCTCATCTGATGAGCTATATAGTTTTAAATCATCGACAAAGAGAAGTCTTTACACTTTGTTATTTTCTAGGAGCCAAATTATAGTCATGGCCTAAGCTGCCAAGTAGACAGCTTAATGGGTTAGGGGCAAGGCAGAATAGCAGCAGTGACAGAGTCACCCTGGAATATCCCCCTTTGAATTTTTATCTCTGGGATAATAATTTGTCCTTTATCATGTCTTAATTGCAAAGTGGTCTGCCACTTTTTCATGGTCACTATAATGTAGTTGATCAGTGTAGGGTGCATCTTACACATTTTTAAGCACTCTTTTATCCATGAATGTGGCATACTATCAAATGCTTTTTTGTAGTCAATCCATGCCATACTTCGATTCTTCCCCTTTTTACAGTTCTTCACTATGAATTTATTTAACAGCAAATGATCCTTTGTTCCATATGACTTTCTTTTATTGCCCTTTTGTTCTACTACCATAATTGAGTTTTTTTCTAAATAACTATAAACTCTGTTGGCATCAATTCTTGTGTATAGGTTATTCTTTTTGTAAGGAACATCTGATGATGTTCTAATTGCTGTATCTGCCTGGTCAGGTACATACCGAAGGGGGAGCTGTACTCTATTACGGGTCTGATGACGACCGACTACAGTGGTATGATGACCCTTCTAGGTCTAGATGCCATGCCCTTGCTTATATGTTGAGCAACATACAAGGAGTTCCTCACTACATTGGACACATGTTGGTCAAAGGCCATGTCATTATCTACATATGTCCTGAAGTCCCTAATTACTGAGTCTTATCCTAGGTGCATGTTATCAATGAGTTAGTTTTTCACGGTGGCCAGCCCCCCAAAGGGTACTATTATGCATTTCTTGGTATTGAGTTTTATACTGTGGCTTTGGAATCAATCATTTGTCTGCATTAGTCCGTACTGCAGGATATGAGTGCCTTGGGGGGATTCTGTGATTGGGTCCAATTTACAATCATCAGCGAACTTGATCAGCCAATGGCCATTGACGTTGGCCTTGACTTTTGAGAAGTAGATGTCAAAGAGAAGCAGATCTTTGAACTTTGAAAGACTCTGCTAGTGACTGGCCTCTGTGGAAGTAGTCTCTCCGTTCTTTACTTCCTGTGTTCTATCTGAGAGCCAGCTGGTTATCCAGTGAGTAACACATGAGTTTATGCCTAATTCTGTGAGTCTGTTTACAATGCCCCAGTTGGGTATTATATCAAATGCTTTAGCCAGGTCAAGGTAGGTAGTATGCACCATTTTTCCTCATCCATTGCCTTGGTGATTTTTTTCTAAGAAGTCCACCAAGATGAGGAGGCATGATCAGCACTTGAAAAAGCCAAACCGGTTTGGATGTTGTGCTTGAAGGTTTCCTGTGTTTTATTAATAATTTACATAATTCTTTCCATGGCTTTGCATATGGGGCTGGAAAGACTCTTAGTCTGTAGTTCCCAGTGTCTGTTGATGGATTGCCCTTTTGCAGAAGGATGACTGTTACAGTCCTCCATTTATGAAGCACAAAGCCTGTCTGGAAGCTATAGTTAAGTTTATCTATTTCGTTTGTTTATTTAATTTGTTTACTGGGGTAGTACATTCATCACAATAAACCCTTTGCAGGCACAGCTCAGATGAAGTAAAAAAGCAAAAAAAAAAAAAAAAAAAAAAAAAAATGAAAGAACAAATTCGCAAACAGTGTATTTACAGAAGGAAGATAATCTCAGGCAATTGAAACAATGTAAAATTATTAAGAGAGCAGAAAACAAATGTGAATTAATTTTAGTAGTAAATATAAAAGGCAAGCAGCAGGTTACAACAGAGGGTAAAAGTAGAAATGGGACAGGTGAAGGAGTAGTCAGTGAAAAAGTACTTGCAGTCAGATTTTTGATGGAGGTGTCTTTTGAGTTGTGATCTGAATGTGGGGAAAGAATAGACTTCTTTTAGGTAAGAGGGAAGGCATTGCCAAATTTAGAGTGTGATAATGGAGAAGAAATGCACAATACAGTGCAGTTTGGTTTGGGGTGTCTAGAAAGAGGAAGTTAATTGTGAGATGTCGTTGAGGTTGAAAGGGTGGTTTTAATTTTTTTATGGAGTTTGGTTGCCAAAGGTGGGAAGACACCTGGTTGAATTACTTTGAAATCAAGATGCCCTAGGAGTAGACCCACTCTGGAGGATATTAGTAGCCATTTGATTTTGGAGAGGGTTATGCAGTGGTGTTTCTGTTTGGGAAATTGGAAAAGAATTGGTAGAGTTTGTCTTTAATGGACTACATAATGGATTTTTTTTTAGAAGCTGTGGCTAAGATGGGGAGCTTGTATTTAAGTTGAGCAAGGAGGACTCCATTGCCTTTTGTAGCTGTAGTTGGTCTGGACAGAAAGGGAAATCTTTTCCAGGACCAGAATAAAATAGAAATTATCTTTTTTCTGATATTTCCAATGTAGTTTTGAGAGTTAAATCAGTGGCCTTACCATAAATCTTTTAATTTAAAGGGCATGGCTCTTTCTATTGAGGATCTATTGAGATATGCGATGTTGGGAATTTTAGGAGTTTTTTTTCAGTTTTTGTGAGGTTCCAAATATCATACATTTTGTTTTGGAGGGGTTTAGGAGTAGCTGATGTTTGTTTAGCCAGTAAAAAAAGGAGTAGTGGTCAGATTGATGCCAGGCTTGAATAACTGAGTGTGAGGGACTAGATCAAAGAATAACCATTTCATTTGTATAAACAGTAAAGGGAAGATTGTGGAGATCAGAGGGTAATTTGTCAATAAAGATTGAAAACAACAGTAGGGTGTGTATGGATTCCTGGGGGAATTCTTTGGCAGGGGTTGCTGTACATGATAGGGATGAGTCCATTTTGACTCTGAAATACATTTTTGTTAAGAAATGTTGGAAACAGGTGACAGTGTAGTGCAAATCCAATTGCTTGGAGGGCATGAAGGACAGGTACTAGTCAATACGATCATAAGCTTTGGTAAGGTCAATGAAGAGAGCTCCTGAAAAGTTTTCTATATCCATGTTGAGAAGGATCTCATCTGTAAGTGACCATATTGCTGTCACTGTCCTCAAGCCGGCTTAGATTCCATGATCCTTAAGAATGACTCCAGTGACCTTGATAGCTCATGTTTCAGGATGTTTAGGAGACATCCTGGGATATTATCCGGTCCCATCAGTGTTCTCTGTCTTTGAGAGGGCATCTGAGACCTGCTCCCTAGTGATAGTTGGGGGGGGGGGGGGTTTGTGTCTGATGGGTTGTCTTGGTGGTGGCCAGGGGATGGGGGAATAAAATCAGATCTGAGTTTGCTGGCCAGTAGTCTTGCTATATCCCTTGGCTCCATGAAAATGCCTCCTTTTATAACCAGTTCTGCACATTGGTTGTGTACTGCCTTTAAGGTTTCAGATATACCTAAAGAAAGCCTTATGGGTGTAAATCACAAGCTTCTGTTGTGCACTTTCACTATGTGTCAGCCCTAGTAATTATAAACAATGTCAATGAATACGATCTAGGTATTTTAACATACTTTGCTGATCTAGCTGACCTGCCTGTGCAAGCATGGTGTTATGACTGACTCCATGTGGAATCACCTCACAAGCCACATATTGGGAGTTCAGCAGGGGATTGATGTTAAGCAGATTAAACTGTGTGGGATTTGCAGCTTTTTCAGACTTATGGTGCAATTATACAGCATTGTTCTAAGGCAACATGACAATAAAGACTGCCAGATTAAATTGCAGGACTGCTTCTGACAGACTTCTTATTTACCAGCTGCTAAGTCCTGTTTTAAGTATCTGGTTCTATTCCCCTGACTTTGTGTTTCTGCAAACATAGTTTCTATTAATGTACAGGAACTGAAAGATCATATTTCAAGTGATTACCCTGTTCATTCTGCTAAGCATGTTACATCAATGGGCATCATATCTAAGTTTTCCAAATGGAGCTGAAGAAGGGCATTCAGACAACCTTAGAGCCAGTAGTCACTCTAAGTTCATAGCTAGCCTACACCACTTAATTTTAATTTCCTTTTTTTTATTTTGGGGCAGTCAAGGATCTGTTACAGATTGTTTGAAGTTTTTTTTGTTGTAAGTTTCTTTGGCAGGAAAGAACTTGGAAATATTCAGCATAAAGCAGAACTTCGTATGGTTAAAAAGTGCTGGGCTACACTCTGTTGTAAAACTGATAGCATAGTACTAAGGTTAATACTGCTAGCTTGTAATAAGCCATGTTCTTATCTCTGTGAGAACCCCAGAGTTTTCACATGCAAACTGTGATGGGTATTAGAGGCAGCTGCAGTGGAATGTGATGATTTCACATTGCGTATGTTGTCCCATGTGTGAGATTTTTTTTTTATGTGACAGATATTCTTAGTGTTTCTGAGAGAGGTTGTAGACCACCAAATTCAATAAAAATTTCAAGATTATGTCTTTGTGCACTTTGAAAGTACAGACACCACTTTATTTGAGAGAGATGCATTTTTGTTTTGCAATGACTTAAGCTAGCAAGATGTAATATTTTATTGTAGGAGGTATCGGTGATTAGTATGCTTCAGGAAAGAGAATTTAACATAACTCACATTACACAATATTCTGCATATGAAACATGGAATGGTTACTTGGGATCACTAAAGAGTAGTTTCAACTTTTCTGATTTTCAAACCTGCACTAGTATACTGCCAGTTCAAATTCAAAGAGCAATTTTATAATACTAGTTTGTAATTATTTGATAGAAGTTTGTATTTAGGCATAACCCTATGCTGTAGCTCTGTAGAATTATTCTGACATGACACAGCTAATGGGTATTGTTCTATGACAGGGAAATCTTCAACAGAAAGACATTGATGCAAGACCTGTGCAGCGAGTCAAAACATTGGTTTTCAGAAGAGAGGTTTACAAGGCCACAGATAGAGGATCACAGGATAGAGCACACTAAATGATGTAATGGGAGACATTTATATTTTCATAGCATTATCTGCAAGGCTGTGGAAAGAAAAATAAAGTCACTGGTAGCTAATGTTTAATGTTTCACATTATTCTAATTAAACAGCTCCTGGCCGGTACTACTTTGGTTACCTTTAAGGGTATTCCTGATGACTAGATGGGTGGACACAAATTTCCACCAAGGTTATCATGAGTAGCCCTGGATGATTTTGGAAATGAGCACTATTGCACACTTAAAAAGTGTCTGCTTAAAGGTATGTATGGTTAGGCACCTTATGGCTCCAGTGATCGTTGGCCTAGTATGTTCCTATGTTCACAGCACTGTATCTTTGTCTTAATTCTAGAATATAATCTCCAGTTATTATAGACACCTTTTCAATACAAAAGTGTGTTTGCTTAGTATTATAGGAATAGTACAGTTGTGCAAGTTAAACTTATCACAACAGTAGATGTTTGAATGATCACTGCTGCAGTAGCCTCAGCTATATAGGTTATATCCTGCTGGCCCATTCCAAAGCTTCAAGGAATTTTCCACATGCCCAAAAGTCTAGCAGCTCAAGACAAGCTGACTAAAGGCAATTTTGGGGGCAAAGACTTTCAAAACTTTCCTGCCAGCAGAGACAGGGAGACTGCCCCCCTGAAAGGACAATATTAGGGACCAATAAAAATAAATGTACACACTCTGGCATAAAAAACACACCAAAAAGGCAAGGAGGATGGAGAGAGGGAGTGGCTACAGCAATGATCCTTTGAACAAATACTGTTACAGTTAGTTTGACTTACACAACTGTACTATGTTCATCATATCAATCACTGCTGCAGTAGCCTTTGCTATATGAGTAGATATATTTGAGAGGAGGAAGGAGAAGGGTCAAGGACCCCTTGGAGAATGGTTTGAGCAAAGCTTAATCTGGACCTAGAGAAGGAATCAAGGTTATAGTGTTTTGAAAAAGCATGCTCAAAGGACCAAGTAGCAGCTTCAAGAAAATGTCTAGAATATAACCCTTTACAAAAAAGCCATAGATGAATCTGCGGCCCTGTTGGAGTGGTCCTTGACCATGCCTGGAATAGTTTTGTTATCATGAGTTTAACAAAATGTAATTGCCTTAGACAACAATTTGGAAGTAGTCTGTTTTTACACATGCTGTCCCTTTGTCTTACCTTAACAAGAAATGAGCAATAAATCCAAAGATCTAAAAGATTTAGTTCAGTCAAGACAGTACCTGAGTTGTCTATCGACATCCAACATATGAAGTATCCTTTCTACCTCATTATTAGATTCAGGGAAGAAAACAGGGAGATGGATGGTCTGCCTTAAAGTAAACTGGGACAACACTTTAAGCATAAAAGAAAGATAACTTCTCAAAAAAACCCTATCCCTTAGGGCCTATGGCAAATAAGATAGGGTTGATTCAACATAAGAGCTTGCAAATCAGACACTTCTCACAGATGTCAGAGAATTCTATAAAACTGTTTCCATGTTATGAACCTCAAGTGAGTCAGATTACCTTGTACAAATGAACCAAGTGTTGGTTTCTTTAACACAAAATGAACTTTCCAAACAGGGGCCGCCAGCTTTCTTGGAGGTCTCTTAAGCAAAACCCCTTTCAAGAACATTTTGACACAAGACTGCATTAAAAAAGAGGATCCATGGGCAAACATGTTAAAAGGCTGATAAATGAGCATCCATCCATCCATCCACAATCCCTTTTTTCCATTTGTGCATATGGAGTCAGCCTACTATTAAATGATCCTTGATAGAATAAGAAAGGAAATAAGATAGTAACTCACAGAAATGTTGAGAACCAAAGAACAACTAGCCCTGAATGAGTGCTGGTTATGTTGTTGGCACACGCTAGAAACCCTTTTCCATTTCCTAATATATGATTTTCTAGTAGCAGGCTTCCTTGCCTCAATTAGTACCTGCTGTACATCCTCAGTAAACAAGTGAATAAAAGGAATTAAGACTCTCATTCAGGCAGTCAACTGAAGTTAATTAATGTCAGAGTGTATTACACACCCCATTCCTTTGTGAGTAGATCCAGTCTGTGAAGACTTTTCTGGTAATTGCACCCGGACATTTCCAAAAGAAAGGAGAATCATGGTTGTCTGGGCCAGAAGGGAGTCTTCAAAATGATCTTTTGGGATTCCTTTTGAATCTTCAGAATTCCACTGGATATTAGTGGAAAGGGTAAAGAAGGATACAGGAACATTCCTGTCCAAGGAAAAGGAAAAGTGTTTCAGTTTATAAGTTGCTAATATTTATTCTGACAGATGTTTAATGGCACATCATTTTGCTACTTAATTAGTCATTTTGTTACTGATTTGGTTTCTTAATTAATAAAGTTTGATTAGTAAGCTAGCCTTAATAAGCTTTTCTTATATTATATATTTTGATTTGTATCTAGCTTTTAGTTTCAGTTCTAAGGTAGCACAGTCTCAGTTTACAGTATGGTGTTAAGGGGGCCTTGGTTAAAGGAATGAGTTTAATGCTTTTATTGCCACCTTCTGTAACTACTCCCTTGATACAAATCACCTGATTATATATAAATTAATGTTTTTGATGCTTTTCATTATACTCAACTAGGATCACTTGTTTGTGTGTTTCAATAAAGGATATTCCATTTTTAACTCAACTGTGGACTACATACTATTTTTTATATTTTATTATTTTGTAGTATGTATTTTAAAGTTCAGTTTTTATTAGTGAACTAGGTGCATAACATATTTCAAGGAGTGAACTTCACACTCTCCACACTGTAAATTTTCTGCTTGGTTTGTCTTCTAGGCTTTCTAGCATGGAGTCCTGGAACATAATCTTGATAGTTGATTGCTCAGAGTGGAGGCAAAGAGGTCTGCTCGAGGAACTCCCCACAGATGGACAATTCTTGGAAGTCCCCTGATCTAGTCTGTATTTGAAAGGGTCTACCATGATCTTGTTCAGTTGGTCTGCCACACAGTTTTGCTCTGATCAGATGTAGTATACTTGTAGTGTAAGATTCGGCTGTGAAGCTGTATCCCAAGCTCACATGGCTAGCCTGCAAATTGGGAATGACCTGCTTTCCCCTTGCTTCTAGCTGTACAGCATGACTGTAGTATTGTGTGTAACCACTTTGATGAGGTCCCAGGGACAGATGGTTAAGAAAATTGAGTGTCTTAATCAGGGCAAGCATCTCCTTAATATTTATGTGCTTGCATGTGTCCTTGACGTCCCACATACGCTGCACTTTTATCCCTCCTGAAATTGCTCTGCAAGCAAACTCTAAATCATCTATAGTGACTGAGTGCTTTGGAGCAGGGAAGGAGAAGGGGAAACCTGGAATTAAGGATATCAGTTGCCTCACCAAAATAGCTCTCTCTTCTGGCAACCCCCAGCACAGGGATTTGAAAAGAAAATGGGTGTTTATGCTAGAACTAAAGAGAATTTGGATACGTCTGTATCTTTTTCATGTAGAATCTTTCAAGGGTGTCATGAGAATTACAGGTGCCATGAGACCCAAAATCCTGAGGTATTCCCTTGCAGTGACTGTAGTCTGAGTGGAACACCTTGAACACTGATCTAGATAAAGTTCTATTTTTTCCCCTGGGAAGAGTAGCTTTCCGAAATGAGTTGACATCCCATGAGCACAATCCTGTGTGTGGGAGTCTAGAAAGGCTTTTAAATGTTCTTTTGGAATCCCAGCTTATGTAACAGATCTCTCATCCAAAAAAAGAGATTTCTGACACTTTGAAAAATAGTCTACAAAGTAATCAAGTCATCTAAGTATAGGAAAATGTGGTTACCCTGTAGACAGCAATGAGATATAATTCGAGCACGATACTTTGCAACATTCTTGGTGCAGTGGATAGTCCAAAGGGTAAAACAGAGCAATGATAATGTGATCTCGATGCACAAAACCCTAGGAAATGTCTGAAGTCTGGATGAAAAGAGATGTAATTATAAACATCTTCTAAGTGTAGTGGTACCAGGAAACATGAAAGAGGAGGACGCGGCAATAAGCTATGAAGTGACATCATTCTGAATTGGGGCACTCTCATAAGCAGGTTTAAGAAAGAAAGATTCCAAACTGGTTTCCAAGTATTTTTGTTCTTTGGCACTAGGAACATCCTTGAATAAAAACTATTTACCATCTGAGAAGGAAGAATTGATTCTATCACTCCTTGGGACAACATGTGATGGAGAATTGGTGGATAAAAGATTAATCTAGAGGATGGGGAATAACCATCTGTAACATTTATGAATGATTCACAGAACCTGTTTTTGCTGAAATTATATGTTGCCAAAGAGAAAGAAAAAAGGGACTGGAGTTGGAGGGGGTCACAAGGTCTCTTAAATGTTCATTCAGACTTGTTGGACTGTCTTAGCTTTGGGAAGTACAAGGTTTATTTATGGAACCCCTACTATTTCTTCTTAAACATCTGTTTACTTGTATTTTGTGGAGGCTATTTACTCTGTTTTTTTTTGACAAAACTGGATGACAGGATAGAAAATCCTTTGAAAATTTGGAATACAAGGGATGGAAAATCAAAATATTCTCTGGATCAGCTTGCCCTCTTCATCACACTTTTTGATCCCCTTTGTAGCAAAGGGACCAAACACTAATTCTTTATCCAAAGGATAATTTAAAATGTCATGTCCACATCTTCTGGATTCTGAGAACGAAGCCATGCAAACCTTCTCAAAACAGTATCAGTGACCACAGCCCCAGAAGAAGCATCAACAGAATCATACACACACTGTAAACCATGAGTAGTGACCTGTGCAATACAAGAAACTAAGTTATTCCTAGTAGATTTTCCTTCACAAGAAGATACTGCAGATAAAACATTACTCATACTTTCACAGTTTGTCAGCACCTAACAATTCAATGTTTTGAAAATCAAAGTTGAAAAAGTATACACTTTTCCCCATACCTATCAATAATTTTCCCATACTTATCAGAAGGAGTAGGAAATAGATTAATTAAGTACTTGGCAGCAGTGGGATTAACTAAAGCTATACTGCTGGGCCAGGTTTGGGAATAGTGTAGAAATATAAAAGACTGAATAATCCTTTACATTCTATCTGCTACTTTAGGTGCAGCTGCGTAACTGTCAAGAAAACTGCGGGCACTATTACACACATCCTCTAAAGCTAATCGAACAGGAGGAATGGGTGCAGGTTTTGGAAAATCCTTCTGTTAACAACCCATAAGTCCAGATTCAATAAACTCCGTGTAGGTTCTGCTCAGACCCTCCATGGAGTGTATTCACTTATGCAATACAGCTCATCGCGTGACATCACACAGCTTCATGCCATGAATACTAATGATGTGCAGCACATATAAGCAAAATTTCATGGCTCACTCTGGTGTTACTAGCCGCAAAACCTGTATACTGAATGTGGATCTTTCCACGCAATCTTTTAGTGCCAGTAATGTGGTCAAACAGTTCTGAAGAATATCTAGTGTAGATCAGAAATGTATGTCATTATATATTTGACTGCAGTCTTCAGGGATTTCACAATAAACCACACATGTTACAAGGAACAGTCCAAAGGTATGATGCAAATATCTGGACATTCTGCAAAACTGTGAATAGTTTGCATTTGTGTTTTAATTTATTCTTGTTTTCTTTTTTCTTTTTTTTTTTTTGCCAGTCTTTGTGTGATGCGCCATTTGGCATAAACATGTTGAGCTGTACTCACCTGGTTTGTGTGAGGTGCAGCAGTGCACAAACTGGAGGAATAGACCACCCAAGTTGTAGACAGGACCCAGACAGCCACACATATGGACCGGATGCATTCAATTAATAATATTGTGCGGCATGCAAACATGGTAAGTGGTGTTGTGCTACAATTAACAGTGAGAACCTCAGAATAACTATTGAGATAGCAGATATCATCCCATTAATCCCATGGCAGCAGGTGTTAAGTGTAGGTGTGGAGTGTAGATGGTCTAGAGTTCTAGTACTGCATTTGCAAATTTTGTTTTACTCTTGAGGATTACAGGTCATAACAATTAAGTGCAACAAATACGACTGTTTTCTCAACCTTCTTGTGGCAATAACTGTAAGTGCAGGAGAACGATACACATGGTCCATTTGAGTAGCACATTTACACAAGTGCCTGTATACCAAATAATCTTGATGTTGCAGTGCTTGGCACTGTTGAGCATTACATTAAAATCATGCAAACACTGTGTCCAGCAGTGCGCACCCGCGCCTACCATGTTTGCACGATGGTCAGCGATGCACAACATTTTCAAATGTTGAAAAACCAAACTATGCTCACTCTCAGTAACTGTGAGATGCACAATAGGCAGGAAACAACAGTATATAAAATGCAATTGATGGGAAATGCTCATTAGACATTGAGCTTGTACTATGGCAGGTATGTCTGGAGTTGTTGAAGAAGCTGTTCAGGTGCAGCATTGGGGTGTCTAGGAGTCCAAGTTGTTTGTTAGGCTCCTAGTTGAAGAGCATGGGCCCAGGTTGTTGCAGCAGGACTATTCAGGCTCAGAATAAAAATCTGAAGGCTGGAATAGTGTTGATAGGGCAATAACCAGTGCAGCAGGCATCTCCTGCACAGGAGAGCAATGCAAACATCATTTTGATAACCTCCGGAGGAGGAATCGGGATACACTCAACCTTTGGATCAGGGAATGCTGGGTAGCAGACACCCCACAGATGTGTAAGTATTAATTTCAGTGAGTAATTGCAAGAGTTAAACACTGAGTAAAGTCAAGACTGGTATTCATAATGGTGTTCTGTTCTGTTTTTTCTAGAACTGTTGCGGGGAAAGACACAAATGTCTGGCCCCATGATATGTGTCTAGTAAGGATGTGACCAGTATGTGGTATGTATGCATCAGAACAGTACTGTCTAAATAATACTTTAATAATAATAATAATAATAATAATAATAATAATAATAATAATAATAATAATAATTTGTATAGTAATTCTGTAGCATTAAAAGTTAAGGAACTCTGAGTTGGCATTTAATGGAGTTGTATCAAATTGAGCATGCATATCCCAACTGTAAAAGAAACTATGCATGCCTTAGTCTGTAACAGAAAGCAGTGCTACCATATCATCAAATAATAGTAAGCTTGCATCTCTAAACTGTGAAAGGAAAGTATGCATGTAGTAGTCTGTAGGACAAGAGAGCAGTACAATATTTTAGTGTAGTAGTCATCGGTTATGGGTTAAAAAAACACACTTCCCAAATATACAATACTGTTAGCTTTTTGTCATTATTGGAATGTAACTTCATATCTTTATACAAGTGGCAAAAATGACTTTCTGTAAACTGTAATCAGTATAATTGGAACATGCATATGTGCAATATATGCACACATCAGGGATTGGTGGGTACAATCTGTACTATAGTTTGCCTCTGTTATAAATTGGGCAGTCTTATAAGTAAGGAAGAAACTTGGAAGCTTGTAGTGTTAAAAGCAAAGATAACAGAACAGAGTCAAATAATTGCATCAATGCTTTGTATGTCATATATGATTTTTACTAATATTGTCCCTTTTTCCTCTCACCCAACCCTTTTCTATTTTATTTATTTATTTATTTATTTATTTATTTATTTATTTTTTGTGTTTATTTTTTCTTTTTACCACAGCTCAGTAAGGTAGGACTGTCAAACAGGATCCACCTGCCCCCACTCATCCGGCTACAGCACTACTACCCAGCAAATCTGGTGCAGGTGCCTAGCACTTCTGGTGCAGTACCAGGTAGGACCCCCTCTGCAGCCTCTGCACTCCCTGGTCCCCTAGATAGTTCTGCCCTAGAGGATAGGCTTGTGGCTCCTACCAGGAGCATTGTCTTGGGGGTGAGTTTATCACCCATGACGAACTGCCGGGGATGGTGTGTAGGATTGTGCGCCTACTGTTGGGGCATGCCTAAACCAGCTGGAGACACTGCTCACCATCCTTGTATTAAATAACACAAGGAGATGTAAATATCAGACACTGTAGCCATCGGCACAGTGAGATGGCAGTGATGACAGTCCACTGGGTGAAAACTCAATTCTCACTGTCACCCAACTTGCCATTCATGGCTTTTCAATGCCCCCACCCTCACCCCAACCATGATGTTCACCCACCTCATGTATCCTTCACCATCCCTGTCTCTTGTCTTAGCTTGTTTGTCTGCAATTGCTTCCTCACCTGCCCAATTTACTGCACCCAGACATCCCTACAGCTCTTCCCCAACATCCTCTTTCTCTCTCAAAAAAAAAAAAAAAAATGGGCACCTGTTCCACAACAATAAACAAAACAGTCATCCCATACAGAGCTCTCTATGTTGCACGTGTCTTCATGACACTCATGATTCTGTCCAAGTCTCTATACAACAGATTGTGTTGTAGTCACTCCTCTCTCTGGAGGTGACAGTCTAAATTCAGCAAAATATGTGCATGTATGTTCATGTTTTACTCTGAAAAAAAACAGATAACTATGGTTCTTTCCTACATCCTTCATGCACATTCCTACCTTACCTTCACTTTGCCCATTCCCCTGCTACCTCCCCATTTCACTACTTTTGCAGGGGAAAAAATGGATGTATTGTAAATGTATAACATGTAATTATATTGTTCCCTTAGTTTGCAATGTTTGCCCACATAGTTTTATGTCATACAAAAGAACTGGACAATAAAGACAAATATTAAAATATCATATATACATTTCCATAGCACAACGAAAATTGGATTTTCACGATAGTTAACATGTGAGATATGCCTGTTTGTGCGCAGGGAAGCAGTGCATAAATGCGTGCCGCATTGCTAATGTTTGCAACTATACCCTATTCCCATCCATACTCCAGGCCAGCTTTTAACGATGGCTAAGAGCATTAAATGAATGCATCTGTTCTCCATTTTGGGTGTCTTCTTTCTAGGCAATCTGTTTTTTCCTGTTTCTGCAATGTTGCGAATCATGCAAACAAGATAAGCTTAGCCAAACGATTACTTTGGGATGAGTGCACATCATGCAAAAGTTGAATGAAAAGAAGACAAAGAGAAAAAAGACACTAAAACTAAGGAACACATATGTAAAATCTGTAAAAGAACAGTAAAAATTGATAGTACACATCCATAATTTCTACATATGTTAGGACTTGAACCCTCACACCAGTACAGCATGCCTTAGTCCTCTTTGCCACTCAAACAGCTTTGCATCAGTGAAATGAAGCCATTCTTCATACAGGCAATTGCATTAGAATGTACACTGTTATCAAACCATCAGCTGATATTTGTACATTTAGGTCCGTAGGTGGTCAGTGAACGTGCTGTGCATTCTCTCCTAACCAAAGCAAGGGCATACTGACCATTCCTATGTCTGCCTACAGGGACAGCAGCAGGGGGTTCTTCCTCAGAGTCCTCCTCTGAGTGTGGCTGTGGTGACTTAGGCATTGGTGGGGGGATGTGTGTCCTTTCCTCTTGCTGATCCTGCTGCAGCTGTTTCCACTGGATCAGATTGTGGAGCATAGCATATACTGTGAATATTTCATACATGTGCATGGATTATACTGCAAATCTAGGCACCAGAACCGTAACTTAAACACATGCTCTGTGATGTTCCTAGTTTAAGTGTGTGCCTCATTATGACATTCTTCCATTGGTGCATATGCACTTCTAATGAGTGTCATCAGCCACAGTTCTGGGGCATAGCCAGCATACTCCAGAAAATGAACTTTATGGGATGTCCCCCCATAGAAAATATCTGGTACAGCTGTCATGTGTGCCAGATATGGGAGCCATGATAACTGCCAAGGTTGCTGGCACACAAATTCAAGATAACTCGCTCAGCATTACACATGATTTGGCCTTTAATGGAGTGGTATCCCTTGCTATAACTAGCATCTATTAAACACACCTGTTGGTTACTCATTAGTGTGTTATATGCACCTTGGTGCACCTCTGCTCACCTTCGCATAAGGAAGCAAAATTGATATTTCCTCCACTCTCTTGATATCTTGACATATGATATGGACCATAAAAACTGAAGGAAAGGTTGCAAACCCTGTAGTCAAATCCAGAATCATCTATATTCCAGTCTTAACACATGCATGTGCTACCACAGGAATAGTTACATAATAACCAAGAGAAACCTGCCATTCATTCCTCTGTTTCTTGTGGTTGAACTAAGTGCCATATCACACAAACAATGGCAAAGTAAAAAAAAAAAAGTAAATCAGACAGGAATCGCACATGTTAACAACCAAATAACGAGAATGATACAGATCTTGGGTATTGTGCACTGCTTACATGCACTTTAACCCTTCATAGCCCTCCATGTTCACCTCTGCAAGTGTAACCTGACACACCCCTCTGATGTCAGCATTCACTGTTGCCAAACACTCAACACGAACACTGCGGAGGTGCCTACATGAAATGAACATCCCTACACAGTTACTCTTTTTCTGAGATTCAACAGTTCTAATGAGTTTTGACCTCGTTTGCATCTTTATGATGCTGACAGCCTGGAATCTAAATGGTTAGTAACTTTGTAGGCAGGGAACTGCACAGAAGCCCAGTATTGTAACAGAGAAATACTGTAGTCTATCAGCTACATCCTGCATATATTTACATTACAGCTTAATACTCTGTTTCATGGAGGTTTACACATTTTAGCAGCCTGCATAACTTACAAGTATATTCTTCATTTGGAGGTGGGGAGCAAAGTTGCATTTATGTCAAGGCACTTAAAATGGAATTATTATGATTGTTACACAGATTTTTTAGTATCCACCCTGTGTAATTAGGTAGAAACATGTATGGTGTTACATGTTAAGGGTTCGTTTCCTTATAGACTCCTTTCCGTGGGTGTATTCAGAAAGTTTTGAACTACACAGCCAACACGAACATGGAGTCCACATAGCTGCTTTAGAGGTTGTTAAATCGCTCCACTGTGTTGATTTGTCTCATTAGCATAAAATTCAGCTACTTATCCTATAATTTGCATGCCTCAAAAGTTTCCATGTTTGCACGTGAGTGCACGTCTCTGTGTGCTGTTATGCAGAGTTTACTGAATCTAAAACTTTTCATTGCTATGTATACATTATGCTGTGATGCACACATGGTCAGAATTATCATGTAAACTTTATTGAATCCCTCTCAATAGTATTTTCTGAGGGACTGAGAAACCTCAATGTTCTCCGACCTAAAACACCGGCACATTCTAGAAACAGTCTCAGAAAAGGAGGAAGCCCCCACAGGAAGAATCAGAAAGTGAGCTCTTCTCTAAGTCTAAATCAGTGACCTGAAGGGAAAAAAAACTTTATCCATTCCTGTATTTTCCTGTTCAGATTCAGAATCTTGAATCTCTTCAGGAAAAGAGGAATCCTTTCTTTTACCAGAAACTAATTTATAAGAAGGATCAATAGCCTGAATTAAATCCTGAGCTATACCCAGTGAACTACTCTTATTCGAGGAAAACTGAGAAGAAGTAGATGCGTGTTTGGTTTTCTGTTTCTTTTTAGCAGGAAAAATGGGGCAAACCATGTCACTAATGACAGCAGCTGCTTCCCCAGGGATAGACACAGCATTGTGACTCAACAGGAAAGTCTCCCCTGTTCACTCTTCCAGAACTGTCAAGAGTGGCTCTCCCTTGCCCACCGAAGGGACTCCAACAGCCATTGAGGATATGGCTAACCCTGGTGCATAGTGGCTGCAGGTGCTACACCAGAGAGATCTGGGGTAAAAGATGAATGGTCTGAGGTACAACAAATGGTTACAGCAGAGTCACCATCCTGCAACTGCGGTAAATTGCTGGACTGCTGTAGTTTTAAAGGCTGTTAGCTTATTTTTTTCTTTATGTCGCTGAAGAAGGGCTGACCATGGGACAGCAGTCTGTTCCATTATCAAGTCAAAAATGGAGTACCTTTTCAGGGGAAGATTAGTAGCAATTGCCTGTAAACATTATCAGTTCAAAAAAGTTATTATTTTTTACAGAAAAATGGAGTAAGAATCACTTGATAGCATTATGCCAGCTCCACAAAGTAAATTAAACAGAATTTTTCCACAGAAAAAAAGTATGTTCAGTTACTTTATACCACTTTTAAATTTGAAAAAAAAAAAAAAAACGCTCCTTTAAATTTATGTTATTCTCTTGAGACGGTCTGTTAAAAAACAATACTAGTTTTAAAATAACTTTCCTGAAGAGGAAAGTAATTAAACATCAACAAAAGTAACAAAATAGAAGGTTTTTTTTCCATAAAGGGAACATAACTGCCTGTCAAAGGAAAAAGCAAGCCAACGGTCGATCCTTGAAAGCCTCAGTGGATTGTATTGTTCAGCAATAGTAATGCTCTGAAGGTCTTTGCACTCAAACTTTGTCTGTTAGTCAGGTCACCTCCAGCTACCTGGCAGTTCTGGTGCATGGAATGTGCCCTGAATCTTTGGAAGCAGGCCAGTTGTTATATACTTGGCAAGATATAAGCCATATAGCTAAGACTACTGCATCAGTGATCAATATGATGAATATCTGTACAATACAGTAAAGGTATGATTTTTAGAGAAAGACGTTGCACTTGGAAAAGTATGATTGGTATTCATTTGTCTGATTACGTAACTTGTAAATGAGGCCTGATTGTTAGACAAATGCAGGAAATCAAAATGGTAATCACCAGGCGTTGTAATAACTTATGATAAGGTCTTGTAGCAGTCTAGACTGTTGCAATAACTTAGGGGATAAAGAGGGCAAAGAGATATGGGGGATTTGCCCCATATAAGAAATGTTTCAAGTCATTTTAATGGGATGAGAAAGTTTTACAGAAAAGCAACAGTGAATGAAACATTATTCATTTGAATCAATGCAAGTTTAAAACAATTTGCATAGAGATCTCAATATCTTTTCAATAACTATCTTGGTGCTACACCTGAATGTATGATTTAAGCAAGGCAGAAAATCATCAAATCTAGTCATGGATAATGAACAACAACCATACTTTGGGTGTGAGCTTTTAAAGAAATGGTTTCACTTCATTAAATTATTGCCTGCTGTTTTCATTTAGTTTTACAGCCTCTCAGGACATGATAGGATTGGTTAAAATGTTAAGAAATTATTTTATACAGATGACTGATATTTAGGGGAGAACTGATGGTGCCCAGCTCCTGCACCAATATCAGTAAAATTGACACGGAGTACTGAGTAATGCTGCAACACCCCAGTCCCATTATCTGTCTGGTGGAGAAGGCTGAATGTGATCCTTGTTATATCATTGTGCTATATCAAAATAGGGGCAGATAAAGACAACTGATGAACTTTATTGGGAAACACAGTCAAAAAAGTGCAAGGTGATCTGAGCAGGTTGTTCTGATCAGAAACTGAGAAGCATGACTAGAAAATAATGGAGTTGTAAGAAATATATTGTTGTTAGCACCATTACTCTTTCTCCCTCTCCTTTTCTGTATTAATTGACTATTATTCTTAACAATGGGTCTATATCAGAATCTCGAACGTTCACAATGTCGAATCTGACATTGCCGACACGTAAACAACGAAACCGCAGAACATGGAAGAGGTAAATAGAAATCTCCGTAAGGGGAGATTTCCGTTTACTTCAGTGTAGTGCAGTCTCAGAGTTGGAATATTTAAGTAGCAGGGGATGTGGGGGGTGCAGGGGAGCTTGTCCCCCTGCTTAGAGCAAGTAGTTCTGTTTTTCTTTTACTTTAGGCCGCTGTGGTTCAGCGGTTAGCATTGTTGCCTCACAGCAAGAGGATCTCCTGTTCGATTCTTGGCTGGAGCGCCTTCTGTGTGGAGTCTGCATGTCCTCCCCATGGTCGAGTGACGCTAAAGACATACAGGTAGGTGCGAGCGTGAATGGGAGTGCCTTCTTTGAAGGTTGGGCATCAGGCTGGCAACTCGGCACCGTAAAAATCCACTGCCACTCATGAGCAAACCGGAGTTCCACTGTGGCGACCCCTAATCGGGAAATTCCAAAAGACTTTTTTATCTAATGTTTTTATTAGATATTCAATGTTACTGGACTTCGACAATATGGTGTCGATCATATCATATTCAAAGTTCTGTAACTTTGAGTATCTAATATAGACCCTTTAACAACTTACTCTAAGAGTGATTTCAGAAGCAGCACTGGAATATAAGGGCTCCAAACTGTGTTAAATTAGCCTATGTATATGATATGGGGATAAACTACTCTGTCTGGTTGACATACAGTAAGAATAATCCAAGAGATTTATTCATTTATTTTACATTTGTTTACCGGGATAGTCTGACTAGGCAAGAAATCCATTTTCAGCAGAGGCCCGGGGAGAAAATCTTTATTATACAACATCTAAGAATATTTATAGCAATAGTACTAAAAAAATAGCTAGAATTATTAACTAACAAGTAGAG
This sequence comes from Protopterus annectens, assembly GCF_019279795.1. NCBI lineage: Eukaryota > Metazoa > Chordata > Ceratodontiformes > Protopteridae > Protopterus > Protopterus annectens. Next base: position 1,447,604,835 of record NC_056725.1, on the reverse strand, counting down.
AAAGATCCAGCAACAATAAGTCAAAGAATAAATTAAAGCAATAATTGATTAATTAGCAGTAGTAGTTGCAATCTAATTGTAGAAAAATAACTGATGTTTAAGCAAATAAGGACAATTTTACAGTCATAAGGCTTATTTACAAAGTGGGACAAAAATACAACATAACATGTCCACAGGAAGAGTCTATACTAGATGCTGTATCCTGGAGTTAGTATATGTAGTTAGGGGGTGTGGGGGGTGTAGCCCCAACATACTTTATACATTTTAAACCATACACATGGATATTTATAACTGCAATGAATAACTCTTTGCAGAAACCAATATTTACCTATAACTATGTGGGGGGCTTCACCCCCTCCCAACTATATATACTAACTCCAGGATCGCACTATAGTGGGGAAAAGGGCATATATCTTTTACTTTAATGTGTCAATGTTATGAGTTTCAGTCAAATGAGTTTTCAGTCTTTTGAACTGTCAGTGTTTTGGTCTCAGTCAAATGAATTTCAGTCAAAAGAAATTTAGGTCATATGAAGTAGACCCACACACACACACACACACACACACACACACACACATATATATATATATATATATATATATATATATATATATATATATATATATATATACACACACATACACACATATACACACGCAGCCACATACATACATTTGGATCTATTACTATCTATTAGTCAATCCACAAAATGTTGACAAAAATGCCAACGTGCTACATACTACAGTGCATGCTCCAAGGCCAGTCCTTAGAACATATAAATAAAACAAATGTGTTCTTTGCAGGGGAGCAAGTCCACCCTGCACCCCAGGGACTCTAAGCATCATACAGCTGTTGAACATTTACATATGTTGAGCAGTCCGGGTCGACAAAACACAGGTCGGCCATACAAATATTGACTAACCTCAGCCATCCCATATACAGGTTCATAGGTGTGTACTAGGCTATGGCCCTGGCGCCTCTACAAGCCTAGCCCACAAGGTTACCCTGGCATCATGCCACTCGACCTTCGTTCTCAGTGCCTTTGTCAAGTAAAGCCACTGGAGGGATCCCGGGGTGAATTTTCTATTTCCCATCCACTCATCAAGATTTCTCTTGAAGAGGGCCAGTGAGGTGCTCTGCTTGACATGTATGGGAAGTCTGTTCCAGAGCATGGGCAGTCTCTGGGTTATAAACCTGTCCCTGCAGCATGTTCTGTTGATTGTGGTAATGAGGCTGAGGTCTCTGGAGTATGTGGTGCAGAGGGATTGGGCTTTCTTTAGATGTAGCATTTCTAACAGAGCTGGGTCAGACATGGCTTTGTAAGTCAAGCATAGATCGCCTCTAAGTAGGCGATATGAGACAGAGAATAGTTGGAGTTTTTTGAGTCTGTCCATATAGGACAAGTGTTTAAAGCCTAGGATCCTCTTTGTGAGGTACTTTTGTGGCCTCTCTAGTTGTTGCAGGTGTTTAGTGAGGTACGTGCTAAATGGGGCATTGTACTCAATGACTGGCCTAATGAGGGAAGAGTAGAGGGAGATAATGACCTCTTTCTTCCTGGATGCAAAACCCTTAGTAATGAGATGTGCCACATCGAAGGACTTTCTGACCACAGTGGCAATGTGGTGGTCAAAAGAGAGGTTGCTGTCAACCTGTGTTCCCAGATCTCTTATAACACCTTCTGTGTTCAGTGGACTACCATCGATGCGGTAATTCAAGGGAACTGGGATTTTCCCAATTGGGATGATGACACATTTTTTGGCATTGAGCTTAAGACCACGGTTCTGACACCAGCCGTTGGTCTCAGTGAGGCTTTTCTCTAGGATGTCAGCATCTCTTGGGGAGTTAATAATAGCTCATGACTTGCAATCATCTGCAAACTTTGTCAGCCAGAGTCCCTTCATGTCGGCCTGGACTTCAGAGAAGTAGATACAAAACAGGAGAGGACCCAGGACCGAACCCCTGTGGGACTCCACTTGTGACTGGTCTGCAGTCTGACTTAGAGTCAGCTACTTTCACACTGTGAGTTCTATCTCTGAGCCAGTTTGCAACCCACCTAGTGATATAGGGGTTGATGCCTAGCTTAGTGAGTTTTTCTATGATTCCTGAGTGGGGAATGGTATCAAAGACTTTGGCCAGATCAAGGTAGGCTGTAAGAACCACCTTGCCTTCATTCACAGCTCTGGTGACTGACTGAATGAAGTCGACCAAGTTGAGCAGGCATGATCTACCCTTCACAAAACCAAACTGTGTAGGATCCATAGTTTGGAGACTTCCTATATCCTTGTTTATTAGGTCCATGACAATGCGTTCCGTAGCTTTGCATATCAGACTCGTCAGGCTAATGTGACGATAGTTCCCAGGGTCTGTAGTTGCTCCTCCTTTGTAGAGAGGGATTACTGTAGCTGTGCGCCATTTGGGAGGGACAAAGCCTGAGGCGAGGCTGTGATTGAATAGAGCACACAGGTGAGATGGCAGTTCACTCTGTAGTTCATGTAGAACACAGCCATGGATATTGTCAAGTCCCATAGAAGCTGTATTCTTGGCCTTGGACAGTGCTATTTTAACCTGTGCAGCAGTAATACTGGGTGCCTGACAATATACTGGTATTGTGATTGGTCCTTTGGGGGGGGAGAGGGGTAAAGTTGGCACTGAATCTGTCGGCCAGTATATTGGCAAGATCTGTTTGCTCGGTATAGGAGGTTCCATTGTGCAGTAGGTCAGAGCAAATTTGGGTATTGCCATGAAGATTCTTTACATAACTATAGAAGGCCTTGTGGTTGTCTTTACTATCTGCTGCAATTCTGTTTTCATAGCTAGCTTAAGAAGATTTGATGAAGGATCTCAACTTTTTGCTAAGGCAGTTTAAGGGATAAGGGAGTTTTTCCAGTCTTGGGGCTTTACCTTATTCCGCATCAGTTTCTTCCTTCTGTTGTAGAGTTTGTTTATGGCAGGGGACCACCATATTGGCTTCCTTTTTTTGGAGGAGAGTGCTTTGGTTCTGTTGGGTATGGGGAGAGCCATGCATTTGTGTACGTGTTCGTACACTGCATTGGTGTATGATTTGGCGATCATGCAACTATTCTCCATTTGCATGGACACCGTGAAGTTAATCACCTCTGTTTTTAGGAGCCTAAAGTTTGCTTTGGAGAAGTTTTTCATGGTGGTTACCTTTGCGGGGGGGGGGGGGTGGATTTCCAAGGTGATTGGTTTATGGTCAGATTTAACCAGGGAGGAGTTGACTATTGGTGCAGAGCAACAGTCTCCCATGTTAGTAATGACCAGGTCAAGAATGTTGCTACCTCTAGTGGGGGTAAGAATGAGCTGGTCCAGGGCATTGGAATTAATGAATTTAAGGAAATGTTGGGTAAGTGTATTGGTACATGAGCAGTTTACCCAGTTAATGGAGGGGTGGTTGAAGTTGCCCAGTATGAGAGTGTTACGTTGGACCCTAATATTCTCCAGGGTGCTTAGGAACGTGGAGTGTGAGTCTCGGGACATGGTTGGGGACCTATAGCAGGCTATGACCTGAATCGGTGTCTTATCCAATGTTAGCTGCACCCGAAGTATCTCATATGTATATATATATATATATATATATATATATATATATATATCTATATATATATATATACCTGCATGGATATATAGTATATATAGAGAGTTAGCGAGAGACTTTTAGTCAAAGGATGTTGCTCAAACACTGATGAGATCAAGTGGTCTGACAATACCTCTAATGAGGAACAGGCCTCTGTAGTCATGAATGTTGGTGAAATCTCTCCTGTAGTATTGCGCATGGTGCTACTGTCTCAATCACATTGCCATAAACATTAACAAATGATACTCTTCTGGCCATCTTACATCAGCCCTATGTTGCTTTATTGTGCTGGACCATCCATCAGTGGAACATCTGAAAGGATGAATGCAAATGACATACACACACACACACACACACACACACACACACACACATACACACACACGCACACACACAACATGCTATCATTCTGTGGTATACATACTGGTACACATGGAAAGAGTGACATAGAACATACTGGAAAACATATCATGTCATGCAGGATGTTACATCTGCAGACCAGAGATGCCTGGAAGGACAAAACATGCATGCGGCTCTTGGTCTTTTCTCTCTTCTGCCATGTATTGATGTCTGTTATAATCTATTGTAATGGATATTACTAAACGTGTGCATCCCCTACTGACAGTCATCTGGTTGGTGCTTACACTGGTCCCATATACAAGCCTCCTCAAGGCATAAGGTCACTATCTCCCTGGCCAGTCAGTGACACCAAAATTTTCACCTTGACCTCTGCTAGCCACTTGTCTGTTATTGGCCCACCCTATGTTTTAGATGTGTCTGCATCACATCCCATGCCTTTTACTTTGTGCAAAGTGTTATATCAGCAAGCCACCATCATGTATGTCATAGAGACCTATTACAGTAGCCCATAACAGTTACATACTATACCATTCCTTGCCAGATTTGGACTCAATAATATTTGTTTGCAGCACCTTTTCAGAAGCGGCTTGCCATTTTGCAAAGAGGTTGCTGTAGCAGTTAACTCTCCTAATAAACAACATTTTCTAGGTGTTTATCATCTCAACTGGCTGAGTCAGTTCTTATACACCTAATGGCAGAATGTGTCACTCAGTGATTGTATATAATACTCTTTGGTATGCACATGAATATGACCATAGTCTCCCAGGGGTGTAGCTAGGATTTTCAAATTTGTACTGACAGCTCTCAAACTGCTACCCCCCTCCCCAGCCAAGCTACGGCCATCCTCGTAATTCACGGTTCGCTCTTTTAGTGTCGATGAAGAGGCATTTGCTGTAATGCCTCTTCAGTAATATAATATAAATTCACTCAAACTCGGTTCCTTGAATTGAAAATTAACCTGAAATGTCAGTTCTTTGAAAAATGCAGCATGGTAGTTTGGGTAGAGACTTTATGCTTTTGTTTTCTGTAACTAAGGTACAGGTTTTGAGCTTGAGTAAATTACTAACCACCTGCTACCACTAACTAGGATGTTTCATTCACACACACACCCCTACCTACCTCTTAGTGCAAGAAATATGGACAAAGCCTAAAATAAACAGGGACAGATATTAAATAATGTTCTCGTGAACTTAGAAAGTTGCTAGAATAACAGGATTTGTGCTAGTATGAATTTTTCTAAAGGACATGAAGTCTGAAGCTCAAATGTCTGTCATTATTTTGCAACTTCAGCCTTCAATGATTTTCTAGAAAATCACAAAATTTATGAGGAACAGACAAAAAATATGGGGCAAAAATCTGGACATTCTGCAAAATGTGGACAGTTGAGAGGCATGCTACCTACCACACACTCACTCACACACACACACACACACACACACACACACACACACACACACACACACACACACACACACACACACAAACCTCTCAACCTCTCACAGTAACAAACTCATAAATAAAACTGAGGCAAAGGCCCAAAAATAAGGACATTTTTTTTAAATATTGCTCTTATAAACTTAGAAAGATAATAGAATAGTAGTAGGTCTTGCATCCGTACGAATTTTCTGAAAGGTATGAAATCTAAAACTGAAATGTCTGCATTATTTTCTAACTTCAGTCTTTAACAATTTGCCACTAATTTGCCAGAAAACTGCAATTTTATGAAAACGGACCAAAAATGTGATGCAAAAATATAAAATTGCCAGACAATAAAGCTGGGAACCTGTCAAAGGAGGGACACCATTTTAATATGAGCACAGTTAACTTAGAGCAGCTGAAAAAATTAGAGAATCTACATGCATTTCTGAAATAAAAGTAATGTATAACTCTGATCATTACAGTTATTTATAAAAGTAAAGTAAACCCTCTATGTTTTCTTCCAAAATTGCTATTTTGTGGAGGGATCATTAGGGGAAGAGCAACATTTTGAGCCAAAATCAGGGACAGTTGCGGTTTGGTTATGCCTAATTCTATAAAGCAATTTATTTGCATGTACCTCTCAACCTGTTAATGCAATAAATCTGGACAAGGCCAAATATATTGAGGGAACATATAAACAGTACTAAAAATTGCTCTTGTATAAACTGGGACAGTTGATAGAACAGATCTTATTTTAGCATGCATTTTTCTGAAGGTTATAAAGTCTGAAACTAGTGTCATTATTTAGTGACTTCATTCCTAAATCATTTGCCAGAAAACCACAAGTTGAGGAACAAACCAAAAATAAGAAGCAAAAAATCTATTCATTCTTTGAAAATCTGGACAGTTGGGAGGTATAGTTCAGCTGGGGCTGTCTAAGTTTGCCGCCCTTCCCCCTCACAAAACCATGGTCGAATGGAGCCTCCCCCTGCAGCCATTCCAATGATCCATTACTTTGCTATTTCACTCCATTTACCATAAACACTAATGTGCATACTGATTTACTTCTATGATGATTTGAAATTCATTTGAAAGTTTTATTTTGCATTTTACAGCACAAACACTAAGACATCTGCTAAACAAACTTGGCATTAAAACTTCTCTGCCCTTGAAACTCACATTCATTGAAACAACATTAAAACCCACATTCAAAGAAAGATACATTTTACCCATGGCAGATAAAAATTAATTCTGGGCTGCTTTTAAATCATAGGCCCCTTGCATATGAAACATACATGTGCTCTTTGATACACCTTCCTATTGCTTTGAACATTTTTCCAGTAAACAATGAAACAAAACTGCCCAATTCAGAACATTTCCATCATAAAAGTCTAGTCAAACTTTTACAGTCCACCATTATCAGTAAATAATATGCACAATCTCTGAAGTAGTAAAAAAAGTCATCTAAATAATTCCACGTTAAATAAATATAACTAATGAAGAGGTTGTTGCTAGCAATCACCTTTATATTTCATGACTTCACCGAAAAATAAAGTGCCTGATGCCCCTGAGGAATAAATTGCCTAAATTACATTAATAATAAGCTAGTAATATTGCAATAGGAAATGGATGGCAAACTGATAACAGGCTCATAGTTAGTGTCTTAACTTTCAGTACAGCAGCATTCACCCCTTATGGGAGTAGAACCAACAACCTTCTGCATTAAAAGCAAGTACACAACATTTTGTGCTACTAGCAATGTGAGCTGACTTGGCATAATCAGCACTAAACTTCTCTTCCCCTGCAGCTTTCAGCTCCTTGTAAAATCTATGCAATACTCAACTACATTTCAACTTCGCAGCACAAGAAGTCTGGAAAAAGCCAAATTTATTGGGGAGGGTCAAAAGGGCAAAAAACAGGAACACATTAAACATTGCTTGTATAATCTTGGAAAGCTGCTAGAATAAAATGCTGTGTTACCATCATACATTTTACTGCCAAGGTCACTGTGCAAAATAGTCAGAACAACATACCACTATGCCAAATCACCTGCTTTGTGAAAGAGAGGAAGACTGAAACTTAAATGGCTATCATTTAATGAATTCACTTCTCACCATAGCTGTCAACCTCTTAGCACAAAACACCTGGACAAACCCAGTAATGAGGGAATACAGCCCTCAAACATATTCAGTGAATTCAGTTCTTGCCATAGCTGTCAACCTTAGCACAAAAAAACCTGGACAAAGCCAATAACAGGGTATTACAGTCCCAAAAATAAGGACAAATTTCAAATAGTCATAAACTTAAAAAAATTGCTATAAAAAAGGTTGTGTTAGTATATATT